>NC_056732.1:1244497780-1244577780 GCF_019279795.1 Protopterus annectens | reverse complement strand
ACACTTAGTGCAGCAGGGCTCACCTTATTCACATTTACTGAAGGAGTACTCACCATATTTACATTTAGTGCAGCAGGGCTCATCTTATTCACATTTACTGTAGCAGTGCTCACCTTATTCACATTTACTGTAGCAGTACTCACCTTATTCACATTTACTGAAGCAGTACTCACCATATTTACACTTAGTGCAGCAGTATTCACCTTATTCACCTTTACTGAAGCAGTACTCACCATATTTACATTTAGTGCAGCAGGGCTCACCTTATTCACATTTACTGTATCAGTGCTCACCTTATTCACATTTACTGAAGCAGTACTCACCATATTTACATTTAGTGCAGCAGGGCTCACCTTATTCACATTTACTGTATCAGTGCTCACCTTATTCACATTTACTGAAGCAGTACTCACCATATTTACATTTAGTGCAGCAGGGCTCATCTTATTCACATGTACTGTAGCAGTGCTCACCTTATTCACATTTACTGTATCAGTATTCACCTTATTCACATTTACTGAAGCAGTACTCACCATATTTACATTTAGTGCAGCAGGGCTCATCTTATTCACATTTACTGTAGCAGTGCTCACCTTATTCACATTTACTGTTTAGTGCTCACCTTATTCACATTTACTGAAGCAGTACTCACCATATTTACATTTAGTGCAGCAGTGCTCACCTTATTCACATTTACTGTATCAGTATTCACCTTATTCACATTTACTGAAGCAGTACTCACCATATTTACATTTAGTGCAACAGGGCTCATCTTATTCACATTTACTGTAGCAGGGCTCACCTTATTCACATTTACTGAAGCAGTACTCACTATATGTACACTTAGTGCAGCAGGGCTCACCTTATTCACATTTACTGAATCAGTGCTCACCTTATTCACATTTACTGAAGCAGTACTCACCATATTTACACTTAGTGCAGCAGGGCTCACCTTATTCACATTTACTGAAGCAGTACTCACCATATTTACATTTAGTGCAGCAGGGCTCATCTTATTCACATTTACTGTAGCAGTGCTCACCTTATTCACATTTACTGAAGCAGTACTCACCATATTTACACTTAGTGCAGCAGGGCTCACCTTATTCAAATTTACTGAAGCAGTACTCACCATATTTACATTTAGTGCAGCAGGGCTCATCTTATTCACATTTACTGTAGCAGTGCTCACCTTATTCACATTTACTGTAGCAGTGCTCACCTTATTCACATGTACTGTAGCAGTACTCACCTTATTCACATTTACTGAAGCAGTACTCACCATATTTACACTTAGTGCAGCAGTATTCACCTTATTCACCTTTACTGAGCAGTACTCACCATATTTACATTTAGTGCAGCAGGGCTCACCTTATTCACATTTACTGTATCAGTGCTCACCTTATTCACATTTACTGAAGCAGTACTCACCATATTTACATTTAGTGCAGCAGGGCTCATCTTATTCACATTTACTGTAGCAGTGCTCACCTTATTCACATTTACTGAAGCAGTACTCACCATATTTACACTTAGTGCAGCAGTATTCACCTTATTCACCTTTACTGAAGCAGTACTCACCATATTTACATTTAGTGCAGCAGGGCTCACCTTATTCACATTTACTGTATCAGTGCTCACCTTATTCACATTTACTGAAGCAGTACTCACCATATTTACATTTAGTGCAGCAGGGCTCATCTTATTCACACTTACTGTAGCAGTGCTCACCTTATTCACATTTACTGTATCAGTATTCACCTTATTCACATTTACTGAAGCAGTACTCACCATATTTACATTTAGTGCAGCAGGGCTCATCTTATTCACATTTACTGTAGCAGTGCTCACCTTATTCACATTTACTGTAGCAGTGCTCACCTTATTCACATTTACTGAAGCAGTACTCACCATATTTACATTTAGTGCAGCAGGGCTCATCTTATTCACATTTACTGTAGCAGGGCTCACCTTATTCACATATACTGTATCAGTGCTCACCTTATTCACATTTACTGTAGCAGTGCTCACCATATTTACATTTACTGAAGCAGTACTCACCATAGTTACACTTAGTGCAGCAGTGTTCACCTTATTCACATTTACTGAAGCAGTACTCACCATATTTACACTTAGTGCAGCAGGGCTCACCTTATTCACATTTACTGTATCAGTGCTCACCTTATTCACATTTACTGAAGCAGTACTCACCATATTTACATTTAGTGCAGCAGGGCTCATCTTATTCACATTTACTGTAGCAGTGCTCACCTTATTCACATTTACTGAAGCAGTACTCACCATATTTACATTTAGTGCAGCAGGGCTCATCTTATTCACATTTACTATAGCAGTGCTCACCTTATTCACATTTACTGAAGCAGTACTCACCATATTTACACTTAGTGCAGCAGTATTCACCTTATTCACCTTTACTGAAGCAGTACTCACCATATTTACATTTAGTGCAGCAGGGCTCACCTTATTCACATTTACTGTATCAGTGCTCACCTTATTCACATTTACTGAAGCAGTACTCACCATATTTACATTTAGTGCAGCAGGGCTCATCTTATTCACATTTACTGTAGCAGTGCTCACCTTATTCACATTTACTGAAGCAGTACTCACCATATTTACACTTAGTGCAGCAGTATTCACCATATTCACATTTACTGTAGCAGTACTTACCATATTTACACTTAGTGCAGCAGTATTCACCTTATTCACATTTACTGTAGCAGTGCTCACCTTATTCACATTTACTGTAGCAGTGCTCACCATATTCACATTTACTGTAGCAGTGTTCACCTTATTCACATTTACTGAAGTAGTACTCACCATATTTACATTTAGTGCAGCAGTGTTCACCTTATACACATATACTGAAGCAGACTCACCATATTTACATTTAGTGTAGCAAGGCTCACCTTATTCATATTTACTGTAGCAGTGCTCACCTTATTCACATTTACTGAAGCAGTACTCACCATATTTACTTTTACTGAAGCAGTACTCACCGTACTTATACTTAGTGCAGCAGTGTTCACCTTATTCACATTTACTGAAGCAGTACTCACCATATTTACACTTACTGCAGCAGTGTTCACCTTATTCACATTCACTGAAGCAGCATTCACCATATTTACACTTAATGCAGCAGTGTTCACCTTATTCACATTTACTGAAGCAGTACTCACCATATTTACATTTACTGAACCAGTACTCACCATATTTACACTTGGTGCAGCAGTGTTCACATTATTCACATTTACTAAAGCAGTCACCACCAATTTTACACTTAGTGCAGCAGTGCTCACCTTATTCACATTTACTGAAGTAGTACTCACCACATTTACATTTAGTGCAGCAGTGTTCACCTTATTCACATTTACTGAAGCAGTACTCACCATATTTACATTTAATGCAGCAGGGCTCACCTTATTCACATTTACTGTTAATGAAGCAATACTCGCCATATTTACATTTACTGAAGCAGTACTCACCATATTTACATTTACTGAAGAAGTACTCACCATATTCACATTTCCTGTAGCAGTGTTCACCTTATTCACATTTAATGAAGCAGTACTCACCATATTTACATTTAGTGCAGCAGGGCTCACCTTATTCACATTTACTGAATCAGTACACACCATATTTACATTTAGTGCAGCAGGGCTCACCATATTTACATTTACTGAAGCAGTACTCAGCATATTCACATTTACTGTAGCAGTGTTCACCTTATTCACATTTACGGAAGCAGTACTCACCATATTTACATTTAGTGCAGCAGGGCTCACCTTATTCACATTTACTGTTACTGAAGCAGTACTCGCCATATTTACATTTACTGAAGCAGTACTCACCATATTTACATTTACTGAAGCAGTACTCAGCATATTTACATTTAGTGCAGCAGGGCTCACCTTATTAACATTTACTGCATCAATACTCACCTTATTCACATTTACTGAAGCAGTACTCACCATATTTACATTTACTGCAGCAGGACTCACCTTATTCACATTTACTGTAGCAGTGCTCACCTTATTCACATTTACTGAAACAGTACTCACCATATTTACATTTAGTGCAGCAGGGCTCATCTTATTCACATTTACTGAAGCAGTACTCGCCATATTTACATTTACTGAAGCAGTACCCCCCATATTTACACTTAGTGCAGCAGTGCTCACCTTACTCACATTTACTGAAGCAGTACTCACCATATTTACACTTAGTGCAGCAATGTTCACCTTATTCACATTTACTGAAGCAGTATTAAGCATATTTACACTTAGTGCAACAGTGTTCACCTTATTCACATTTACTGAAGCAGTAGTCACCACATTTACATTTACTGAAGCAGTACTCACTATATTTATACTTAGTGCAGCAGTGTTCACACTATTCACATTTTCTGAAGCAGTACTCACCATATTTACACTTAGTGCAGCAGTGCTCACCTTATTCACATTTACTGAAGCAGTACTCACCATATTTACACTTAGTGCAGCAGTGTTCACCGTATTCACATTTACTGAAGCAGTACTCCCCAAATTTACAGTTAGTGTAGCAGTGCTCACCTTAGTCACATTTACTGAAGCACTACTCACCATATTTACATTTACTGAAGCAGTACTCACCATATTCACATTTACTGTAGCAATGTTCACCTTACTCACATTTAATGAAGCAGTACTCGCCATATTTACATTTAACACAGCAGAGCTCACCTTATTCACATTTACTGAAGTAGTACTCACCATATTTACATTTAGTGCAGCAGGGCTCACCTTATTCACATTTACTGTTACTGAAGCAGTACTCGCAATATTTACATTTACTGAAGCAGTACTCACCGTATTTACATTTACTGAAGCAGTACTCACCATATTCACATTTACTATAGCAGTGTTCACCTTATTCACATTTAATGAAGCAGTACTCACCATATTTACATTTAGTGCAGCAGGGCTCACCTTACTCACATTTACTGAATCAGTACTCACCATATTTACATTTAGTGTAGCAGTGCTCATCTTATTCACATTTACTGAAGCAGTACTCACCATATTTACATTTACTGTAGCAGTACTCACCATATTTACACTTACTACAGCAGGGCTCACCTTATTCACATTTACTGTTACTGAAGCAGTACTCACCATATTTACATTTACTGAAGCAGTACTCAGCATATTCACATTTACTATAGCAGTGTTCACCTTATTCACATTTAATGAAGCAGTACTCACCATATTTACATTTAGTGCAGCAGGGCTCACCTTACTCACATTTACTGAATCAGTACTCACCATATTTACATTTAGTGTAGCAGTGTTCACCTTATTCACATTTACTGAAGCAGTACTCACCATATTTACATTTAGTGAAGCAGGGCTCACATTATTCACATTTACTGTATCAGTGCTCACCTTATTCACATTTACTGAAGCAGTACTCACCATATTTACATTTAGTGCAGCAGGGCTCACCTTATTCACATTTACTGTAGCAGTGCTCACCTTATTCTCATTTACTGAAGCAGTACTCACCATATTTACATTTAGTGAAGCAGGGCTTACCTTATTTACATTTACTGTAGCCGTGCTCACCTTCTTCACATTTACTGCAGCAGTGATCATCTTATTCACCATATTCCATCACCATAACATTCTAAAGACATGCTTCTGGAGCATTTCTCCCCGGGCCTCCACTGAAAACAGGATCTGTGGAACCTAGTCGGACTTTCCCGGTCAACAAATGTTAAATAAAAAATAAATAAATATTCACATTTACTGAAGCAGTACTCACCATATTTACACTTAGTGCAGCAATGTTCACCTTATTCACATTTACTGAAGCAGTATTAACCATATTTACACTTAGTGTAACAGTGTTCACATTATTCACATTTACTGAAGCAGTAGTCACCATATTTACATGTACTGAAGCAGTACTCACTATATTTACACTTAGTGCAGCAGTGTTCACATTATTCACATTTCCTGAATCAGTACTCACCATATTTACACTTAGTGCAGCAGTGTTCACCTTATTCACATTTACTGAAGCAGTACTCCCCAAATTTACAGTTAGTGTAGCAGTGCTCACCTTATTCACATTTACTGAAGCAGTACTCACCATATTTACATTTACTGAAGCAGTACTCACCATATTCGCATTTACTGTAGCAATATTCACCTTACTCACATTTACTAAAGCAGTACTCACCATATTTACATTTAACACAGCAGGGATCACCTTATTCACATTTGCTGTTACTGAAGCAGTACTCACCATACATTTACTGAAGCAGTACTCAACATATTTACATTTACTGAACTAGTACTCAGCATATTCACATTTACTGTAGCAGTGTTCACCTTATTCACATTTTCTGAAGCAGTACTCACCATATTTATATTTAGTGCAGCAGGGCTCACCTTATCCAAATTTACTGTAGCAGTGCTCACCTTATTCACATTTACTGTAGCAGTGCTCACCTTATTCACATTTACTGTAGCAGTGCTCACCTTATTCACATTTACTGTATCAGTGCTCACCTTATTCCCATTTACTGTAGCAGTGCTCACCTTATCCACATTTACTGAAGCAGTACTTACCATATTCACATTTACTGAAGCAGTACTTACCATATTTACATTTACTGAAGCAGTACTCACTATATTTACACTTAGTGTATTAGTGCTCTCCTTTTTCACATTTACTGAAGCAGTGCTCACCATACTTACACTTAGTGCAGCAGTGCTCACATTATTCACATTTACTGGAGCAGTACTCACCATATTTACACGTAGTGCAGCAGTGTTGACCTTATTCACTTTTACTGAAGCAGTACTCACCATATCTGGTGGCACAGTGGTGCAGCGGTTAATGCTGTTGCCTCACAGCAAGAGGTTCTCTGGTTCAATTCTCGGCTGGGGTGCCTTCTGTGCAGAGTTTGCATGTTCTCCCTGTGTTCATGTGGATTTCCTCTGGGTACTCTGGTTTCTTCCCACATTCTAAAGACATGCTTCTGGAGTATTTCTCCCTAGGCCTCCACTGTGGAACCTAGTCGGATTTTCCCAGTCAACAAATGTTAAATAAATAAAATAAAATATTTACACTTACTGTAGCATTGCTCACCTTATTCACATTTAGTGAAGCAGTACTCCCCATATTTACATTTAGTGCAGCAGGGCTCACCTTATTCACATTGACTGTTACTGAAGCAGTAATCACCATATTTACATTTACTTATTCAGCATATTCATATTTACTGTAGCAGCATTCACCTTATTCACATTTACTGAAGCAGTACTCACCATATTTACATTCAGTGCAGCAGGGCTTACCTTATTCACATTTACTGTAGCAGTGCTCACCTTATTCACATTTACTGAATCAGTACTCACCATATTTACATTTAGTGCAGCAGGGCTCACCTTATTCACATTTACTATAGCAGTGCTCACCTTATTCACATTTACTGAAGCAGTACTCACCATATTTACATTTAGTACAGCAGGGCTCAACTTATTTACATTTACTGTAGCAGTGCTCACCTGATTCACATTTACTGTAGCAGTGCTCACCTTATTCACATTTTCTGAATCAGTAATCACCATATTTACATTTACTGAAGCAGTACTCACCATATTTACACTTAGTGCAGCAGTATTCACCTTATTCACATTTACTGTAGCAGTGCTCACCTTATTCACATTTACTGAAGCAGTACTCACCGTATTTACTCAGTGCAGCAGTGTTCACCTTATTCACGTTTACTGAAGCAGTACTCGCCATATTTACACTTAGTGCAGCAGTGTTCACCTTATTCACATTTACTGTAGCAGTGCTCACATTATTCACATTTACTGAAGCAGTACTCACCATATTTACACTTAGTGTGGCAGTGTTCACCTTATTGACATTTACTGAAGCAGTACTCACAATTTTTACACTTAGTGCAGCATTGCTCACATGTCCTCATATACTGTAACAGTATTTAACATAATCAAGTGTACTGCAACAGTGTACACATTATTCAAAGTCTAGTAACTTACAAATAAAGCAAATACATTTGAATTGTAAACATTATTCTATACAGCATGGAAATTATAGAAGACAATTGATTTTGTGCTACAGATGCCATTTATATGTAAGCAGTTTAACATTCTTTTTTAAGAAATATGACAAATTTAAACCAAAACAGTACTACTCTCAGTGTATAACGCATACAGCATGCAGATCTCTAGCATGTCTCATGTTCCATGTATATAAATATTCCAGTTTCTTATTAAAGAGCAAATAAGAGATTATGAATTAATTCTGACACTTCTTATACAGTTGTGGATAACTTTAAAATAATACTTCATTGCCAATACTGTGAGCATGTTTTTTACCCCGAAGCTCCCCTCTGTCCAGCCCACCCCTACAGCCTATTCTGTTCTCTGAGAAGAGAGTCAAATTATCTGGTAACAGGAGCCATCAACCATGCATCAAGAACATGGCCCCTCCCTCTCTTCCTACATAAGCCCTCCGTGCAGTGGTTTGTGATGTCCACAATTACTGTCTATAAGTGGCACATATGTGATACTGCACATACAGCCCCATTGTAAGTGGTTTATCATGGGTAGACTAGGATCACTGCTGCAGACCAGTGAATGTGTTACCAGTGCAAAGAGCCTAGTTGTCCTCCGATAAATAAGCTGATGTTAGCTGCACACTCCCATCCTCACTTGCACAGCCTCTGTAACACCATGGCTACTAATCAGCCATGGGTCATCTGGAGCATGATCAGGGCATTATTCCTGTAAGTCATGGGGCCAGACCAATATCTTGAGCATTTCTGAGGAATTTTTCCATGGATCCAAACCAGGAGCATATTTATCAAGGATCTCCATCAAATTCAGTATACTCAGCTGAGTACTATTTCTAATCTTTTTTTTGGAAACAGTTTTGCTTAAAGATGCAAGAAAAGTACATTTTAACAAACTAAACTTTTGTTTGCAGCATAGATAAATACCTGTGTGTTGATGTGTTTGGAGGTGTATGGGCTGTTAATACTGCAAGGTCACCAGCCAGCAATGATTTGTAAATTTCTGAAGTGTGAAGGGAGAAAATGTAGAGATATATAAATGCCTCTTTAACATGGGAAGATACACAGCAATTAAACTGATATTTCATTCAGCTAACTGTGCCAGATGCCCATTTATATAAACATGAAATAAGTTAATATACATGGATATAGAAGAGTGATAGGAAACTTATGGCAGTTTAGCTCATAGAAATAAGGCAATGAACTACTAACAAGCTTCAGATTGTTATCTACGGTACTATGTGCCTCTGAGCAAATCACTTAAAGTGACGGTATTTCTGTGACTTCTGTAGAAACAGACTTATACCTGGTGTTTCTTCTGCTTAACAACTAAACAAAGTAATCAAATATAGAAAGTGCTAGGTGATTTATTTATCACTAACTTGGTGAATGGGTTACTTCAAGGGCCCTTTTTAAGCATGGAAAGACCTATTGTTTTATATTATGTGATATGAAACAACAAGCACGACTCCTGCATAGCTATAGAAGCAGAATAACTCACACAAGGAAGCATAGCACTAACATCGCTGTATTTATAGTTCATGCAAACTACAACCCGTCATTTTTATTTCCCTTTTTTTTTCTGAGATGACCAAAAATTTAAGTTGATACTGTAGTTGAAGAGAAGAGCAGTTATTTACTAGGACACTTGTAGTTGTATAGTCACTTCATGTTTACATGTTGTTGTAACTCAAAATATTGCTACACTGAGATATACTATAATTGATTATGCAGCTCAAATAGTGAAGGAACGAAATCAATTTCAGACATTAGCAAGGAAATGGAGTTGTTTGTAAATCCATCTTATTGTTTTTAAATTGTTTAAACACTGACTTGGATTTATTAGCGCTTGAAAGCTGTGCAGCAGAATGCAATGATGATTATATTTTGAGTTAATTATGTTAAAATGTTTATTAATTCTATCTGACAAGGTTTATTTGGAGGCAGTACCATGTTAATTGTTCTAATTACAAAAGGGTAATGCCAGTGCTTAGAAAATAATGCAGTTTTTTTATTACATGCAAATGCACTGGCCTTCAGGATATATATACAAAATATATTAACTCATCTGTATATTTTAGGGATAATGAATTTGCACAGGAAGAGCTTCAGTGGATTGCTGACTTGCTGCCTATGCCAGAAATTAGAAATGAAGTCTATGGACTTTAACATGAGGGGGCATTTATCCTCAGGGATGTATTGCAATGGGTTGCATGTTTAATTTCCATCCTCAATGTGAGATGTGGAGGCAGCTCAGGTGAACGGTAAATATTGAGTAAGTGGATTATAATCAGGTAATGAAATGAGAAAGGATAGGACATACTGGGAAAATGCTGCACACCTTTTTGGAATAATAATGGATCCGATGGGATTTCAGCTCACGTCTGCCTTATGAAACATTTTAACAGTTTATTTAGTTATTACTTCTTGGTGTTTGACCACTGATAGTATATTTTGTTCCTTTACAGACCCTCATAAATAGCAGGAATGTTTTATGTTTGCTTTTTTTAAATAAATTGAATTACTACCTACTGTGAAAGCTTTTCTATTATCATTTTCTTATTTGTTTTTTCATTAGCAATCCCTCAGTGCTGGCTTGAAATTCTGGACTTCAACATAAAATTATAATGATTTGAATGAGGATGCATGTTCTAATCCCATTTACAAATGATCATACTTTTTTATATATAGTTTAATAAATTTCCTCTATTTTTTAGTTGATCTTTTCCAAGCATATTACTAGCATTACATGGTAGACTAAGCCTTTGTGTACAGGAGTCAGTGTCCCAGTGTTTGATTTAGAAAAAGCTCTAATCATAGAGATGAACATTTTTTTTCAGAAGTTGCTCCCCTGCAAAATATTTTATTTATTTATTTATTTGTTTGTTTGTTTAGTTATTTTTTTACTGGGTTACCCTTAGTTAGCCTTGGGTGTGATTTTATTCAGTTTCTAGCAGAAACTGCATAAACTGGTGCCAGTATCATCATTAAGAAAAAAAAAATAAAAACAGATCTAATAATGATAAAATGATTGACTGTATTCATAATATATAAGTAAAATTACACTGACCTGCATACTTGTCTGTGCTTTACTTCAACAATGGAATCCAAAAATGAGAATTAGTATTACAGTTGCAGAGTGAGTTGATGAAAAACAATGGCTAAGTATTTAAAAATTAATGAAGTCTCTAAGTCATAAGTTCCCTCCCCATAAGGTTTTAGGACCAAGTGGCCATCTTTGTCCTATCCAGTCAGACCAAGAAGAAATGTACTTAAGCTGTTGCTTAGCAGTCTGTTTTTGTCTTATAAATGGTTCCATTTCAGAAGATAATACTTCAAAAGGTATATAGCTGTATTAACAAGTTCTTTCAAAATGGAGAATAGATTAAAAATAATGGTTAGTTCTGATATATCATCCATTTGTTTTGTGCAATTTGGGCTGGTAATTTAGAGAGTAATATTAATGGCCTTCTGTTCATTTGTTTTAATTAATAAAAAAAAATAATTTTCTGCCCAATCTATTTTGCAAATGATGTTGGATTTGAAGGGATATTAAGTAAAATTTCCACCTTATTGGTTAGATATTAAAATTATAGCGATACTCTGCAGCCTTCTCCTATATAATCAAACATAACAAATATAGCAAAATAAAACAATTGGATATTTCTATCTCCTGAATGTTATTTTGTACTTGATATGTATGTCAAATGTGCCTACATTTCATGATTATTTTCTGTTTCTTGACATAGCAAATAGACAGATTCTGCCAATAGGCTGCTGCAAATTGTGATTATTAAAGATGTCTTAAAAAGAATTAAAAGCAGGAAATGAGGTGAAAATGTAGCATCTTAAAAGATATATAGTTGATTTTTTGAAGATTTATTAATCTGACATAGCCAGTAATAACCCACAACCTACTGTAAAGAGATAACAGGCCACCTAATTTAATTTACTGAGGTTGGTCCCCGGTTCTGCTTAATAAACAATGTAGGTTCATTGCTTATGGGTAACTGCTAGGCTTTTGCAGTTCAAGAGAGGTTATTGGGGAGTCTAGACCAATTTCTCTTAAGTACTAGTAGGTTAAGTGACCTACAGAAGGTCACACAGTAGGGAAATGGAGGCTGAATTATTCAAACCATAGAAAACAGGAAACATCTTAATAATAAATCTAAGCACCTGGAGTGAGAAGAGAACCTGCAAGCCTTTGATCATCCAGCATTAAGGGTGACTATGCTACCAGCTGAGCCCACTAAGAACATGCTTGCCAAACTGATGATTGTGTAGGTATGTAGAACAAGGAATAAAGGAAACATTTGGTGCTATACAATACCAATTCCCTTCATTTACATTTGTGCAATCAGAGAGTTAATGCACATGTGTATGTTTGTGTGTTTGGGGGGTATACTTGTGTAATATGTGGAAGTGGTTTTGTCAAAACATTGGGAATTCCAAAATATTATAGAATAATCATCTCCTGCTTCTTCTAAGTAGCTTCCCATATATAAGTTTTTGGGGCTGTGGCACACAATATTTCACATGGGCTACAAGGGGGTTGATCTTCCTGCAAAAATGACCTGACCTTGAGTAGCATCTTACCATCACCAAGAATGATGCCACAATATGAAGACAAGATGAACAATTTCAACAATTGGCTTAAGTATTGGTGTCATTCAAAGGGGATCCAATGCCTGTCAGCCTGGGATGACATGCTCGACAAGCCACGATGCTTCGCTAGGGACGGCTTGCACCTGTCATCCCTGGGCTTTTGGATATTGGCAAAGGCTCTTACTACCCCCATACTGCCTTTTTTAGGCAAGGCTCAAAAGACAAACCCACCTCCATAGGTATCACAAGGGATAAGAAACTAAGAGTAATGCTACTCAACACCAGAAGTCTAAACCTCAAGATGCACGCACTCAAAACTCTCCTTAGCATGAAGAACATCGATATCTGTGCAGTAACAGAAACCTGGTTTAAGGCTCCCGAGAGCACCCCAGCACTACCAGGTTATACCTCATACCATGCTTTTCGGCCCCAAAACTTGGACCGAACCACAAAAGGAGGGGGAGTATCAATATTCGTCACAGATACCCACACCTCCAGGTTGGTGGCACAGCAAGAAGCATCAGAGACTATCCATGTGCAACTAACAGTGGGTAAAACTCCCTTCCAGTTTATAGCCTGCTACAGACCACCCTCCCAAACCCAGGTACCCCACTCAGCCTTCCTGAGAACACTGGAAAATATGAAGGTCTCTCCAAACACCATTATATTGGGCGACTTCAACTACCCAAACATAGACTGGGAGCATTACTCTAGCTCCAACACCCTAGCCCAAAGGTTCCTAGAATTTATAAACTCAAATGCTATGGAACAACTTGTTACCACTCCCACAAGAGGGGAAAACATACTGGACCTGATCATCACCAACATGGGGACTCTATGCTCCAGACCAGAAGTGTATCTCTCACTGGTAAGATCAGACCATAAACTAATCTCACTGGATATTCACATCCCGACCCCACTCCCTGCCCAGAAAACCACAGTGAAAAACTTCTCTAAAGCAAATTTCACACTCCTCAAAACCGAGGTGGAATCCTTCAAAGCCCCTGGGCCTGTGGAAAATACAGCCCAGACCACAGAATCCTTTATAAACACATTCTATGAACACCTTCAGGAATGCATGGATCATGCAATCCCAAATAAAACCAAGACCCAATCCTTCAAAGGCAGACATCCTGTCTGGTGGACCCCAACCATAAGCAAACTATACAATAGAAGGTGGAAGCTACTACATGATAGAGCAAAATCCCAAAAAGGGAAGGCATCTCTGATCAGTATTAGCAAAAAACTATGGGCACTCATAAAATCATCTAAGGCCAGCTTTGAGAGAAAAATTGCACAGGACACTAAGGATAATCACAAGGCTTTCTTTAGTTATGTTAGGAACCTGGGTGGGAATTCCCAGATATGCTCAGAATGAGTCCAAAATGACAAAAAATACAACAAACCCACAGACAATGCCAACATCCTAGCTAACAGGTTCAGTGCAAACCCCCCCCCTCCCCACCAAAAGGGCAAATATCTATCCCAGCAGAGTGCTGCCCCCCCTGACATCTCAGATGCTCAGGTAAGAGCCACCCTCTCCAAAGCAAAAAACACAGCATCAATGGGACCAGACGGTGTCCCGGGCTGCCTCCTACATGAACTCCAAGAAGACCTAAACCCAAACATAAAACTACTGTTCAATCTCAGCCTTACTACAGGATATGTACCCAAAGAGTGGCGTACAGCAACAGTGGTCCCTCTCCACAAAGGTGGTGCCTCAATGGATCCTGGAAACTATCGCCCCATAAGCCTGACTAGCTTGGTCTGCAAAGCTATGGAAAGGATCATCATGGACCTCATAAATAAAGATATTGGGGACCTACAGACACTGGATCCTACCCAGTTCGGGTTTGTTAAGGGCAGATCCTGCCTCTTAAACCTGGTCGATTTCTGGTCCACACAGCCTACCTGGACCTCGCAAAAGCCTTCGATACAATACCCCACTCGGGCATTTTAGATAAGCTCACCAGTTTAAATATAAACCCCTATGTCACTAGATGGGTTGCAAACTGGCTCAAGGACAGAACCCACATGGTTAGAATTGCTGGAGCCATGTCAGACTCCAAACCAGTTACAAGTGGTGTCCCACAAGGCTCAGTCCTGGGACCTCTCTTGTTCGGTATATATTTCTCGGAGGTACAGGCCAACACGGAAGGACTGCGGCTGACCAGGTTCACAGATGACTGCAAACTGGGCGCCATAATCGACTCTCCAGCTGACACAAGCATCCTCCAAAAGGGCCTCATAGAAACAGACAACTGGTGTCAGAGCCATGGCCTCAAGCTAAATGCCAAAAGTGTATAGTCATCCCTTTGGCAAAACAAAGTGCCCACAAATTACCACATAGGTGGTAATCCATTAAGTACAGAAGAAGTAATTAGGGACCTGGGGACCCAAGTTGATAGCAATCTCTCATTTGACAACCACGTGGCCAAAGTGGTTAGAAAAGCATTTTATATAGCCCACCTAATCATGAAGGGATTCACATCTAGATCAGGGGAGGTCATCGTGCCTCTTTACTCATCCCTCATCAGGCCCATAATTGAGTACAATGCCCCTTTTGGGATGTACCTTACCAGACACCTGCAGCAACTGGGAAGACCCCAAAAGTACCTCACCAAGAGGCTCAAAGGGCTCAAACAGATGCCATATGCTGCCCGGTTAAAGAAACTCCAGCTCTACTCAGTGTTATACTGCCTGCTCAGAGGCGATCTGTGCCTGACGTATAAAGCCATGTCCAACCTGGAATTAATGGTTATGCTGCACCTTAGAAAATCCAAATCTCATCGAGCTACGCGCACGAGAGACTTGAACCTCAGCACTGAAATAAATAGGACATGCTGGAGGGACAGATTCATAACCCAGAGGCTCCCTTCACTCTGGAATAAAATCCCAGTCCAGGTTAGGCAGAGTCCCTCATTGACTCTCTTCAAGAGGAATCTTGATGAGTGGATGGGAGATCGTAGGTTTACCCCGGGTATCACTTCTGTGTCACTGTTAGACAGAGGCACAGTATACTAACCTCGAAAAAGGGCATAGCAAAATTAATTTAAAATGGGTGGCGAAAGCCAAACACACTCTGGCTAGGCTTATAAATGCCCTAGGGCAGATAGCCTAGTATGAACCTATGAACCTATGAAATGTTTAATCAGATGTATTTTTGATAATTCATTTTCAGGTGAATATTGAAAACTGGGAAATTTCTGTCTGTGGAGATCCTTGCCTGTGCCTAGATTTGTAAGGATGTTGACTTGCATGGTATTTTGATAAGTTGGCTGACATATGTAGGATCCAATTATCTGTTTACTATTTAGTTGTCCTCTTGCCATACTATTGTACAAAGATACCTGGTATAGTATTTGGTATTAGAAAATATGAATAACATGATGAAACATAAGACTGAGTGATGTGAACTCATAACAGTTTAACTTTCAGACTGTACAATAGCGGCGCAGTGGTGCAGCAGTAGTGTTGTCGCCTCACAGCAAGAGGTTCTCTAGTTCAATTCTCAGCTGGGGTGCCTTCTGTGTGGAGTCTGCATGTCCTCCCTGCGTTCATGTGGGTTTCCTCCGGGTGCTCCGGTTTCCTCCCACATTACAAAGACATGCATCTGGAGCCTTTCTCCCCGGGCCTCCAGTGAAAATTTACTTTGTTCCAAGTTGGACTTTCCCGGTTAACAAATGATAAATAAATAAAATAAAAATAAATAAATAGCATACAAGAAAAAGACCAAATGTAAATCATACTGAACTCTGAATAAGGCTAAATGACCAATAATTTCCAATAAAGATACATATGCCTGTGTTACATTCTCCTTTCTTGGAAGATGAAAATTTTCAGATTTTGAGCTAAATAATTATACACTGTATACTGTATCAAGATGGAAGCCAGTATTCATAGTCACTTGTACGAATGCTATAGGGGTATGCTTGATGCTTATGAATGAGCGTAGCAAAGCTGAGATTTATAGAGGTCACTTACACTAATGTAAAAAGCCTTAGAAATAATGAGATGCAAATACAAAATGATGAAAAGCGTAGTATGCTAATGAAGCAGTTGAGCAACTCAGAGTCTGACAAATCTGTGGCATGCACATCCATTGTTAAAAGTGATGCTTCACCATTGGTATTGGAGTTTCAATCCACAAACTTGTTTGTCCAGGCATGCAGAAGCATTTCAAGCACAAATAAATTATTTATTCTAGCAACCTCTTCATTAGCTGGAATTACATATGCACAAGCACTAAAATGACACAATAAATTATTTTGCCAGTGATCTCCTCAGCAGTCTGACCATGTATGCACAAGCACTTCCTTTACACACAAATGAATTGTGTCTCCCAGAGATCCCTTCAGCAACCTTTTATAGTATGCAAAATCACTAAAATTAAACATTTCCACAAGTAAACCTTTCAGAAAAATGTTGAGGTATGCACCAGCACTAAAATGAAACATTTCCCAAGGAGACCCCTTCAGTAACAAGCACAAAAATTAAACATTTCCCCAAGTGACCCCTTCAGTAAAATGTCACGGTATCTACAAGCACCAAATTGAAACATTCAACCAAGCAACCCCTTCAGTAAAATGTCCAGGTATCCATAAGCACCAAAATGAAACAGTCAACTAAATGACTCCTTCAGTAACATGACCTACTAGGCACAAGCACCACAATGAAACATTTCTCCAAGCGACTCCTTCAGTAACATGTCCTAGTTTGTACATCCACCAAAATTAGTCATTTACCTGAGTGATTCATTCATAAAATGTCCAAGTATGGATAAGCACCAAAATGAAACATTTACCCAAGTGACCCCTTCCGTAAAATGTTAAGGTACACACAAGTACCAAAATATAGTATTCAGCAAAGCAAACTCTTCGGTAACATGTTCTAGTATGCACAAGCACCAAAATAAAGCATTCACCCAAGCGACCCCTTCAGTAACATGCCCCAGTATGCACAAGCACCAAAGTAAAACATTCACCGAAGCGACCCCTTCAGTAACATGCCCCAGTACGCACAAGCACCAAAGTAAAGCATTCACCCAAGCGACCCTTTCAGTAACATGCCCCAGTATGCGCAAGCACCAAAATGAAAAATTCTCCCAAATGACATCTTCAGTAATATGTCCAGATATGCACAAGCACAAAAATGAAACAATTCCCAAAGTGACCCCTTCAATAAAACTTGCAGGTATCCAGAAGCACCAACTCAGCCCCCCTTATACCTCATTATTCTGACTGAAACCTGCTGCTTTCTGGCATAATTTCAGGGTGATTAATACACTGTATATGCAAATTAGTGAATTATAGATTCATGTCTATGAATCAAACTCATGCGCATATGTGTAAACCCACTTAATATTGTACTAGCTGTCCCTCTATTGCTTATGCATTAATCACTTTCTGCATTTCTGATAGGGAGGCATGTTCACAAAAAGTTCTCTGCATCTCCATAGTCATCCTGAAAGTCAACAATTTGCATAACCTTATAGTTCTATTCCTTTTTATTTTGAAAAAGATTTTTATTAAAATTTGAATAAAGAAATATATTACATAAAGTATTCCATTTTTAACAATATTAAAATAAACACAATCATTCTATATCTAACTAACAACATAACTATTTACAAATGACGTTCACATAAATGTCAAACTAAATTATTGGTTTGTTCATATGCAATCAATAATTTTCTAGCAAGTTTAGTAAATTTTCCCACATATTAATTCTAGACGTATTTCTATTAGTTCTTGACTTAATGGTCAAACGTTCCAGACTGCAAACTTCAGTAAGAAGATTTTTAAATTCTTGAAATGTAGGGGAAGTTTCTGATTTCCAATTAATTGTTATAATTTTTCCTTACTACTGCTAAGATAGTCCATATTAATGTATATTTGGATTTTTAACACTTTGATGTATTGGAGTGTTAAATATAATTAAAGATTTAGAAATCAAGAAGTTATCTGTAAGTAAACCTTGAAGAAAACTATTTATATCTTCCCAGTATTTTTTAGAAGACTGCAGTCATAGAACATATGAGACCAGTCAGCTTTTAATACTTCTTTGCATCTCCAACAACCATTGATGTTCTTGCTAATTTTATTTAGAATGTGAGGTGTTATAAATGACCTATGCATATATTTCCAGGTGTATAACTTCCACTTTAGGGAAGATGTAGTGTAGTAGGCTGATTCTAGTATATTTTCTTTGTCTTGATCTTTAGGAGTATAGTTATTAATTTTATTGAAATATTCCCAATATTTATCAGTGTGAAAATTTGTATCATTTCTAAGTATTTTGTTTATGTGTGCTAATTTGTTTTTGTCAGTGTTTATATTTTGAATAAGTGTAGTCAAAAATAAAATTATTTTAGGTAATGGATATATTAAATATAAGGGAATTAGATCCAAATTATTTATACTATATTATCTACATTCCTGTATGTAAAGCCATGAGTTAGAGTCAAAGTCATATTCAAATTTTAGTTCCTCAACAGACTTTATCCTATCTTTGTCTATTAATGGAGACCAATAAACAAAATGTTTCTCTTTGAATAATAGCATTTTTGTATTATCAGTCGTGATTAATACTCCTTGAGTAAAAGCAATTGGGAAAAGCAGGAAAATCCATGTTTTGTAATTAGTGTATTTAAAAATAAAGGTCCTAAATGTTTTAAGGATGAGTAGCAAATAGTTTGATTTATTTAATTTATATGAATGTACTGTAAAGATATCTTTTATTACCCACAAAATAGGATTATTTAACATTAGTGTTTTTTGTATGTTTAGTTTGTTAGAAGAGTCCCATGCTAATGAGATTAAATATTGTTTCTATTTAGAAGAATATGTGTTATCAATTATAAAAGAGGCTATGTTAATGATCGAGGATAGAGAATATAGTTCCAAGTTAGGAAATCTTATACCACCATTTGTCCAGTCATTTATATGATGTTACAAAGCTATTCTGGATTTATTAGGATACCATAAAAATTTCAATAACAAAGAATTAAATCTTTTAATTATCATTTTAGAGGGAATTAATGAAAGTGATTGAATAATGTAAAGCATTTTAGGACGAATAGTCATTTTTATAATAAAAAGCCTTTCATCAATGGAAAAGATTAAATTATTCCATTTTTTATAGAATCTTCAATTTTACTTAAACAATTAATAAAATTTAATTGAATTATATCTTTTATGTTATTGGTAATCACAATTCCTAAATATGTTATCTGGTTATTTTGAGGTATAAGTTTTTTATACTTTTGTTGAATTGTGTTTTGTTTTAGATTAATAGGGATGATCTGAGTTTTAACTGAACGTAACTTGCAAGAACCAAAAAAACAGTAAAACTTGAAACAGGCTCCACGAAGTATGATAGTCCACTTTATTCACCACTGTTGTAACACGACAAACTGACGGTAGAAAAATACATAGATAAAAAGACATAAATAAAAAATGCATATACTAAGCGCTTTCACCCCTCTGTTTGTAGGGCATCTTCAGAGTACAAAGCTATTCTGTTGTGCTGCAGTTTAAATAGTTGCCAATTGCTCTAATCAACATACCTAAACAAAAATTGATAGATTAATTAAATATTAAGTCTTGACTTAAGTAAATAGATCTGTCACACAAAACTCTACACGTTTAAAACCTATCTATGAACTTTAAAATAATCAACTTAATTTAATATAGCTTAATACAGTTTCCTAAAAAAGTGTATTTATATATATATATATATATATATATATATATATATATATATATATATAACAAAATGTGATACTAATTAAGTAAATAAAGATATAAAAACATATAAATATAAACGTATTGTATAATAAATTAATTTAAAAATACATTTGAACCTGTATAGATGTATAGATAAAAATTGATACAAATATGAATAAAAATTGTAGAAATTGTGTATATAGTATAGAATATATGTACAGTTTGGACCTAACATATATACAGATGTTTAATAAATATATAATGAATGTATGTTAACTACTTATGTCACACTAGACCATAAACACATTGAAAACATTTATAATTATGTGCAGCAGTTGTTCTTTGTACATAATGTACAGTTTATATGTAGGGAAATGTACATTATGTATTAAGTTATATACAAAGAGATCTCCATTTTAGAATACTTGAAATAGAGATAGACCCGTTCAGACCAGGTAATGTATCTGCATTTAGCCTAAGCTGCCACAAACATTCTTTAGTCAAAAGTAAGTTGTCATGATCACCTCCTTTTTCATACTGATTAGGAATATGGTCTATAACAAAAAATACGAATCTCTTGAATTGCTCACATTTAGTACTATGGACATATAGAGCATTAGTTGTCTTTTTGTTTCTAATGTCCCTGTTATGTTCTAATATTCGATCTTTTAACCTTCTATTTGTTTTTCCCATGTAATAAGCTGCACAGGAAATACATGTTGCTAAATAGATAACTCTTTTAGTGTTACAATTGACATAACCGGGACATTGAATTGACCTACCATATCCCTGAACCATAGTGTAAGGACCATCATTAATGAATTTACAACTTCTGCATAACCCACACTTACTCATTTTAGATATACAGAATGTTTTGATGTGTTCACTACCTTCAATAATTCATTTTAAATGTTTTCCTCTACTGTAGGTAATCTTGGGGTTACCACCTATGATTTCATTAAATTCAAGGTTGTTAGAAAAAACACATGACCAAGTGTCATGTAATACCCTTATTATGGTGTTAGATACTTGATTGAATGGTAAAATAAATCTGTCATTAAACCCAACAACTTTATCTGTAGCTTTGTTACTGTTATTATCTTTCAGTAACCCATGTTTGATAATAGGTTTAAAAGTATTCTTTCTTTTGTTCACCACTTCATCTTTAATTGTATTAATGAAATCTAAGGGATAACCCCTATCAATGAACATCTGTTCTATAGTTTTTATTTCCTTTGCAAAGTTTGTGTCCTCACTGATGATACGTGACAACCTTATCATTTGGCCTTTCACCAAATTATTTTTCTGAAAATGTGGGTGATAACTAGTATAGTGTAGATATGAATTGGAGTATGTCTCCTTACGATAAATGTTGGATTCTACTATGTTGATGTGCCCCCATTTATGCAAATCTAGTTTTGGCACAGTGGGAGAAGGACATAGTTTTTCCATCTACATTTTGGACAAAGATATTGTTCTATGTCAGGTACCTAGATGATATACTTGTGTTTTGGAAAGGGACAAAGAATGAAATTATAGATTTTATGAACTATCTCAATACTTCGACAAGTTTTTTGAGATTCACAATAAAGATACACGAAGAGAATTGTGACTATTTAGATATAGGGTTATACCTCAAGGACAACATAGTAGAATCCATCTTGATAATCATCTTGATGATCTATATTTAGTATACTTTGTTATAAATGTCCTAATCAAATCTTTTGAATCCGTTATCTGGGAGTTCTGATTTATCTTATGAAAGGATTCTTTGAATTCCAGTAAAATATTGTGTATATTAGACACAAGTTTCTTCTTTTTTGGGGAGTAGATCTCCTTAATATGATTAAATTTATTAAGTCTTTTTGTTTTATTTGCTAAGATATTTAAAGATCTAGGGTTCGTTGAGAAGGTTATGAATTTAAATTTCTCTATTCTGATTTTTGTTTTATGGTTTAACATCTCCAGGTATTTTGTATTTAGTGTACTTATTTCTTTCTCTTTGTTTTGTCTATCAGTATTACTATCTAAATTAAGTTTTAGCTTGTCTAATTTACCTTGTAGATCTAATAATTCTTTGTCCCAGGATTTCCTTTTATTATTATACCACAAGAGAATTCTCCCATATAAGAAGGCTTTTAAGGCATCCCAAATATAAACTTCTGAAACATTATTAGTATTATTTAGTGTGATAAAGTATTGTATCTCTAAGCGCAAGAATTCTTTAAATTCTTTCAAATTAGTTATGTATGCTGGTATTCTTTAAATCATAACAGTGTGGTTTGTTTTGATTAGTAGTTCAAAAGTTATTGAGTTGTGATCAGATAAGGGACATGCAATAACCTTTACTTTAATTAAATCATCTGTTAATTCTTTTGATATTAGAATTCTATTTATTCTGGAGTTTGTTTTATGTCTATGGGAATAGTGAGTGAATGGAAGTGAATCTACATCTGCAAAGTTATTTATATCTTTTAAAATAAATGATTGCATAAAGTCCAATAGTAATTTAGTTGAAGTTGAATTTTTTCTTTTTGCTGAGGAGTTAGTATCTACTTCACTTAATATACAATTAAAATCACCTGCTATAATTAAATTACCTTTAGCAAGACTATTTTATTTAAATGCAATTTGACAGTGTTTGAACTAATACCTGGAATCCAATAAATGTTTATTTAAGTATATATTTTTTTATTAGTTCTATTCTGACTGAGCAAAACATACCTTTGTTATCTTTGTATATTTCTAGTATTTTAGACATGGGGAGTGTTTTATTCCATGAAATAGCTACTCCTCGTTTCTTTTCACTATGTTCTGAACTTGTTAAGATTGAATAATATCTGGTATTTAACTTATCAATATCTGTGGATGTTAGATGTGTTTCTTGTAAAAAGACAAGATGTGATTTATGTATTTTAAGATATTTGAGCAAGCTTCTCTCTTGCAAGGATTATTTAGACCATTAATATTTATTGAAATACCCTTTAAAAGAAACATTTATATTGTGTGTTATAAATATATACAAGGTAAATCACTTGTATTCCTCTCTGGTAAGCACTAATGCTAGAAAACTTACTTATCAAATCATAGACATATTGAAGAGTCTCAAAATATGTTGCTATTGTGAACGTCATAAAAAAGAATAACATAACATTGTAACAAAACATCAATATAACAAGTCTACCAAAACCCTTCCTGGAGTTATATACTCCTAATTCGAGTAGCATATACCACTCAAATTATCCTCCTAACAAATAGCAACAATAACTCAGCTACTGACAAAAAGTGTTATTTTCTGTAAGAAATCGAAAAAAATGTATATATTCTTTACTGTTTCCTTCCCTATATCCCCCTTTCCCCTTTAAACTATTCATTAAATTACTATTGCATTTAATATAATATATCCAATTACTATATCTGTGCTTAAAGTTCAATTATTGTTAAGCAATTACAACAGACAGGAAACATAATTAAAACTATTCATAAACTGTTTAACAATCATAAAATTACAGATAGGATTGTCATAAACATATGCTGGCATTTCTTTTTCTTATATGGCATTTAGTAATTTTGTATATATGAAGTTTATGTAAAATACATTAACAATCAACGAATGTTTCATAGTATGTATTTATGTTATTTAGTATACTTTAGCACTGTATATAAAGTTATTTGATATAGTGTAGTTTTTATATTAACTATATTTACAAATGCAGGTATGGGATTAAAAAATGAAGATTATTGTGTATTAATATGTTTTATGTATGTGTTTATATGTATGAAAGTGTTTAAACTGTTTATTTATGTTTATATACTTATTTGCGGTGAAACCGCAGTTCAACATTCTAAAAAGACAGTGCGACTATCCCATAAGGTTAAAGTTCATAAAAATTGTGTCACACAGTCAAGAATGATGACATCAGGATGTTTCTTCTTCCTATAATGAACGGAGCCTCTCGAGCTGGATTTCAAAGCTGTTCTGAGTAAAGCGGGAACAAATAATGCTTGAATTCTTTTTTTTTTAGTCTCTTGAGTCCGCGGAGAACAACTGTCAAAACTGGTATGTGAAAAAAAAAAGCTGGAAAGTGCACGACTCTCTCAGGGGTTATCAACAAGATATTAAAATGCAGATACATCATTTAATGACTATACGCGTATTGTATGTTCAATCACTAAAGTAATAATTATTAAACAGAAGCAGTCCCATTAATCTTCCATAAATATTAGTAATACATTAGATTCAGAATGCTTTCTACGTACATCCGAGCCCTGAAAGCTTAACATTATTCGTAATTACATTAACGTCCACATTCAGATCTCTCTATTTCACACAAGATCATACGAACAGCTTTCATTTCCCTGTGTCTTTCATTTAAACCAGAAGAACATTTTCAGTAGTATTCTTATTAAATTTTTAAACACATTCAACATACATAACCACATTTATGCTAACAGTATGTAGTACATGAACATACATACATATTTAGTACAGTAAAAAAAGAAAAAAAAGGAGAAGAGAATATTACACTTACATGTGATTGCAACTGTGAATTTACTTTAAAGTCTTATGTTTAGATTTAAAGTTTCATATTAATGGAGCAAATCCTTATTTCTTTAGCTTCTTTTTTTTTTTCGACTGACTTCCAGTTGTCATTTTCAACTAATCTTTTAAGACTTGCACTTGCCTATTCCATATCTTCTAGCTTTTCAATTATTTTGTTAGCGTTAACAAAAGTAAGGGCTGTATCTAAATCATCAAAAGTTTTGATACTATCCTGTAGAAAAAATTTGAATCTGGCTGGGAATAAAAGATGAGTTTTTATTTGTGCCTTTTTGAGTTCTTTGATTAAAGGTAGGAAAAGTTTTCTTTTTGCTATTACTTTTGAAGAGTAATCATTATCAAAACGAATGATGTTGTCATTTAATTTAATAGGAGCTTTTGCCCAAGCTGTTTTTAGCACTAGTTCTTTGTCATATGAAGATAAGAATTTTACAGTTACAGACTTAGGAGAGTTATTCTTGTTTTAGATGAAGTAAAAGATCTGTGCGCTCTTTCAATACCATATGACAAGGCTTCTGGTAGGTTTAGTACTTCTTGTATCCACGTTGTCAGGAACTTTGACAGATTGTTTCCCTCTATGTTTTCTGGTAAGCCAAATATTCTAATGTTGTTTCTTTGAGACCGGTTTTGTAAATCATCCACTTTGGATTGTAGGTATGTATTTTGCTTTATTAGAAAGTCTATATTATTCTCATCTTTATGTACTCTACTGTCAATGTCATTTAGTGCTAATTCAATACCTGAAATTTGAGATTTTTGTAACTGCAGATCTTCGTGTATCTTTTCCATCTGTTTAGTGCAGTCTTGTTTAAAGATATCAATCTTTAAATCCATTTTATCTATTTTGGTAGATAATTCTTGTACAGTAATGAGTAAAGAATGTAAGTCCTTCTTTAGAAGATTCTTGATGTACTGCTTTTGATGTAGCCATTCTGTTGTCAATGAAGATAGATATAGTATCCAAAGTATTCTTGACAGGAAAAAATCAAAATTTCTTCAGAACTTTTATATGTAGTCGTAGAACTAGATGAGAGAAATTTATTACGGAAGACTGTAAGTTTCTCCAATAAAATTTACTATAAAAATCCTGTCATACAAATTTTAAACTGACAGAGCTGAAGAGAATTGCTGCTATTCAGAGCCCATCTTGGCCACGCCCCCCATAGTCCCATTCTTCATTGATCACTGCTACAAAAATGTGAAGCCTAGACTGTGAAAACCACCCTATAACAAGGGGCACTCTTCACTTTATATATGGATTGTACAGTCTTCACTTTAGATGTGGTTTGTACATGCTCAGAGCAGCAGTATACTAATAAAACTATAACAAGGGTCAGTGTTCACTTTAGATGTGGTTTGTACATGCTCAGAGCAGCAGTATACTAATAAAACTATAACAAGGGGCAGTCTTCACTTCAGCCATGGAACTTCCATGCACAGTGCAGCAGTATTCTAATAAAACTATAACAAGTGTCAGTCTTCACTTTAGATGTGGTTTGTACATGCTCAGAGCAGCAGTATACTAATAAAACTATAACAAGGGTCAGTGTTCACTTAAGCCATGGACCTTCCATGCACAAAGCAGCAGTATTCTAATAAAATTATAACAAGTGTCAGTCTTCACTTTAGATGTGGTTTGTACATGCTCAGAGCAGCAGTATTCTAATAAAACTATAGCAAAGGGCAGTATTCACTGTTTATCCTAACCATAATTGGCCTCTCTATAATATTTTTAATATTGGGCCTCCTACTGTGTACAGTCATTGGACCTGTGCCAGTTAAGTCCAGGGGACTGTAGAGGGGTTTAAATATTTTTCATTGTTCCCTCAAGACACCACCTATAACCCGACTAGTACCTGAATAAGATATTATAAAGGGGTAACAGGAAAGCCATTGCAATAACTAAACCCCAATGTCCACTTTCATCTTTTATAATGCTGTGAAAAACTCCTTTTAAAAATAGGCTTAAAATCTGTATTTCTATCAGAACAAAAATAATTTACAATTTTGTCCAGGAGTTTTCTTGGGTACCCCCTCTCCAAAAACATATCCATAACTGTTCGTACTTCCATGTGAAACTGAGAGCCATCTAATATCAACCTGGAAACTCTAACAAAGCTGACTTTACTATCCCCCATTTGATATGCATGGGATGACAGCTTGAAAAATTAATATATGAATTACAATGTGTGGGTTTACTATAAATCTTGGAAATCAGACTGTTGTCTTCCTTTCATTCAGTAAAAATATCTAGAAAACTGATAGTCTTCACTCATTGAGTATTTACATTTTAAAAAAAAATATGTAGTGGTTTCTAAATCATCAGTTCCATATAACAAAGAAATTATCCAGGTATCTTAAATATGTGGAACCCAGGCTCTATAAGGGGTAAGTGAAAACAAAGTGCTTTTCCCAATAGTACATTACAGTATTGGCATATAATGGGGCACAAGTAGCTCCCATAGCCGCTTTTCTCTTTCAATGAAAAATGTTCCCCTTAAAATATACATAATTTTTAATTAAAATAATCTCCATAAAGCTTATCACTACCATAGCATCAATGGTGTCAAACGTACTGTTTGTCAACAACATCTCTCCAAACTATTCTAGTCTAGTTTCATGTGGAATAACAGAAAACAAACTAACATCTAGTGTCACAAAAATAAAGTTTTCTTTCACTTTAACATCCTTAAGCTTTTCCAAAACAACTCTGAGTCTTTTAAGATGCTCATTAAATCTGGTAAGCAGTTCTTTAATTTCCAATCAATAAACTTGGCTCTAGGTTCAGTCTTGTAACCATGTGCAGAGACAATTGGGCGAAGTGGAGGATCTGATGAATCTGAGTGCACTTAAAGGATCCCAAAAATTGTGGGAATTACTGGAAATCAACTCTCAAAAAAGCATAAAGAGAATTGTCTATAATCCCCTCCTCATATAGTTCATGCAAAACTAAGTCAATTTTGTGATAAGATATTGTTGCTTCATTTTTAGATTAATGTCAGTATGCCAACTCGTTCATCAGAATAGTTTTCATCTTGTTTTAATTATCACCAGTATCCATACAGACAAGGCCACCAGCCCCCCCCCATCTAGTCTCATCAGCCTGATGAATCTATCTCATTGATTTTGTTTCAGAAGTTCCCTTTCTGCCTTGTACAAGTTGTAGCATTTTTTTTTATTTTATTTGCACTAGAAAATTTGGCCCCATGGTAATTTTCATACAGCTTTTCAAAGAGTAGAACTGATGAATGCAGGGACAGGTTAAATACACTTTTGCTGCTATGCTTTCTAGGTGTTGAATTCCTTAACTCCTTATTTCCAACATCAATTTCAAATTTAATCCCCAGGTGTAAATCTTTAGTTCAGACAAGGCTGAAGCTAAATCAGTCAGTCCACCCAACACAAAATTAAAACCTTTTATAAATAATTCATGAAATGCAAGGTTTTTGTAGAGAAAACTATAATTAAAACTTTTAAAGTTTTTATAAATTAAAACAGTACCTGTGACTTGTTTGCATGGCTCAAGGACTAACCCCTCATACACTGCTTCCAATTTTGATGGAATGTTGCCCCTTTGTAGTGATTTTCTTCTGTTTTCCCCCAAATGGTGTCACTGATGGTCGGCAATCCTCTTTAAACTCTTAAAGGAAGTGCCTTAAAGGGGTCCCCACCATGTAATAGCCACTTGTTTCCTTGATGTTATCTCTTCCACTCTGCTTCTCTTCATCACAAGTCTGTGTTGCTCCTCTCACAAGATATACTTTTTTGACTTTGTAGTCCTTGTCATCTTTCAACAATATTTTTTTCCTTTCTTTGCCAAATTATCTTCTTCTTATCCACCTTGGAAAACATTTGATCATGCTTTCATTTTTCATAGGAAACAAAACATTGCTGGTAGTAGTTTGAATTAACTGGGAAATCTTGTTCTAATGTTATGTATCCTTTTATCATTGCCTGCCATTATAATGTGCACATGCTTCATCCCTGTTCTATCAAAGAGATCCATTATCTCCGAATGTAGAATAGAGTTGTTTCCTATCCCATTTGGGTATTTCCACAAGCAAGTACTCTTTGGCATATGTTTTCTACTGATGCATTCAATGAAAAATAAATTATTTATTTGTAGAAAGTCCAGAGTTTCTTAACTGTCGAAGGTTTTATGTGAAGTATCTGTTGCATCTTTTTATGTAACGGATATTTACTTTTTAGTATTTGGTTCTACAAGCTCTCCTAGTGGTCTGTTCTGTAAGTAAGCTTGCAAGCAGAACTGGATCAGACATTGTTTTATATAGACCAGGCAGTGATTACCTTTTCTTAACCTTGAAAAAATAAAATATAATGACAATTCCAGATGCCTTCTTGAGTAGTTCCAGGTTTATACGCCTGTGATTTTGTAGCAAGGAATCATTGAATCATCTTACATTTTCAAGTCTGTTTGTTTGTTTCTTTGTTTTGAGATGGCTTGTTCCAAAGGTACAAAATGTATTATTTTATTTAATAATGGGTACATCAGTAAGATATAAACTTGCATTATGCTGCACCTATAATGAGTAGAAATCCCCTATGAAGTTAGATGGGCTGCAGGAAATGCTTTTCTGATGCTGGCAGATGCACATCGGTCATAGTTTAAATTGCTGTTACTGATTTGACTTTTTTTGTCCTTTTTGCCAAATTTAATGATGCTGTGTTTACTGACGTTAAAGATGATGCCCTTAATGATATACCAGGTGTATATGATTTGTGGCCTTTCTTCAACATGTTTAACTGAAGCAGTTATGCTATCCAGGGACACTCATCAGCATAGCTGGTTATCCATAGCCCATTGCCACATCTAGATGTAAGAAGAATAACCCCCAAAAAGTGACCCTCAAATAGAGCACACCTGGGCAATGGTCCTTACTCCACTCAGGGTAGACAAATAAATCCAATGACACTGATGTGGTGCATCTGCTACTTATCCAGTGTTTTGCCTTCTGAATCATGTATGCATTTAGATTTAATAACTTGAATGTGACAATTCTGAATCATGTATGCATTTAGATTTAATAACTTGAATGTGACAATTCTTCTCTTAGGTGGAATAGCAGCAAAAGCTTTGCAAGACTGAGAAAAGCAATATACACTATCAGCCCTTCATCAAAACCTGCTTCTCCCTCTTTGGAAAATGCTGCAGGATTCAGAAAATAAGCTCTCACCTAAGCAAATCCATATGGTACTATACCTAACAAAAATAGGTTATGATGTCATTTCTGATTAGCTTAATTTCTCCAAGACGTTTGGATTTCTAATACCATTTAGGTATTAGGATGGACGCCATCCTAAGTTAAAGTATGATTAAAGTTCATGAAATTAGTATTGTTTAAGTCTTTGATGTTATCCAAACTCCTTCTGCAATTTATACAGAGTTACATGCATCGGTAACATATCTAAGTACGATTGTAATTTTTTTTATAAGACCCATTGCTCCTTACTATTGGAACTATCTGGGTATCCTTCTTCCACATTGCCTTCATTTCTGTCTGCAAATCCTTGTATTTTGTGACTTTGTGTCTCTCTGTATGTAAGACACTTTCGTCACTAGGTATATCAATTTCATTACTCAATGCTACTTTTGTCTTCTTTTCATGTACTACCATATCTGGTTTTCTCACATGTATTTTTTGAACTGTTAGTAATGGGTGATCCCATGTGATATATTTCATCATTTTCTATAATGCTTTGTGGCTCATGTTTCCAATGTTTTTAGCTACTTCAGTATTATAATGTTTGCACAACCTTCAATGCAATAGTCTTGCCTTATTATTATGCCTTTCAGTATACAGTCCTTCTGCCATTAGTATATTACAACCAGCAACAAGGTGTGCAACTGTTACAATCTGTTTTACAAAACCTACATTTGCCTGTTTCTCCCACATGTTCAAAGGACTTTGTACATCAGTGTGTATGTACTCCATTATCTTGGGCCGCCAATATTAACCTTCCATATTTTGGGTTAAATCCACCTGTTCTTAACTATTACTGAATTCGATCCAGATCAACATGAGGTTGTCTATACTTACAACTGTATTTATGCATTTTCCACAGTTGTTGCCTTTTTATCTGATCTTTCACTTTATATTCTTTGTTTTGGTTTTTGGCACATTCAGTTGCTGCCTGATTTTTATCTAATTCTGCTTTGATTTCCATTCCCACTTGATGCCAATATGCTTCTGCTAAAATAAGCAGGGAAGTCATCTTAGACTTATTCTCCTCATGTTTTAAAACTTTCACTACGTTTGGGTCTTGTGAGGTCAGCAGATATGCATGCAGTCTTACAATTGCAGATCTGTACATGTAATCAATTTTGAGGAGGCCCATATCTCCTTCAGAACAGGGAATATATAGTCTTGGTATACACTTTTGTGTCTTTCGGCTTTTCCCAGTTAGGGGTTGCCACAGCGGAACTCCGGTCTGCTAATGATTGGTAGTTGATTTTTATGTGCCGAGTTACCAGCCCTGATGCACAACCTTCAACGAAGGTATGCCCATTCATGCATGTCTCCATGCAGAAGACGCTCTATTTGTGAATCGAACCAGACAGCATCTTACTGTGAGGCGACAACCCTACCGCAGCACCACCACCATGGATTACAGTCTTGGTATACACTATTTTTTATAAATCATTTGGTAAGCATTCTTGTTTTCCTGTCCAACCAATCCAACACCTTTTGGGGCCAGTCAATCACTCCAAAACTGTAAGTTAGGACAGGAAGAGCAAATTGGTTTATAGTCTGTACTTTGTTACTAGATGTCAGCGCTGTTTTCAGGATTAATTTAAGTCTTCTAAAATATCCATTAGTAAATTTAAGTCACATTTGTTCATGTTTTACTGTTGACCCTTCATCAATTCCCAAATATTTATACACTCTCTTTTGCTCAAATTCTTTTATAATACACTCCTGCCCTAGGCTAAAGTTTTCCTGGTGCTGCAGGTTTCCTGCTTTAAAGGTTGCTTTTGTACATCTGTCAAGACCAAAAGACATTTATATATCATCTGAAAACGTTTTGACCACTTACAGTTGTGCTTTCAGGTCCTCATCTGATGAACTATACTGTTTTTAAATCATCCACAAAAAGAAGTTGAGAAGTCTTTACACTTTCGTGTTTTCTGGGAGACAAATTGGTTTGCCACTATTTTATGGTTGCTGCAATGTAAGCGATCGGTGTAAGGTGTATCTTACACATTTTAAGCACTCTTTTATCCATGAATGTGGGATAATGTTGAATGCTTTTTTGTAGTTTACCCATGTTGTATGTTGATTCTTCCCATTTTTACAGGTCTCCATTATGACTTTACTTAACAACTGATGCTTTGTTCCATATGTCTTTCTTTTGTTACCCTTTTCTTCTTTTACCATGATTGAGTTTTCTTCTAAATGACAATAAACTGTTTCTGCATCAATTCCAGTGAATTATTTGTAGGTCATCTGATGGCAAGTTTTTGGTCTATAGTTTTTAGGATAGCTTCCGGGTTCACTCTTACGTAGGAGTATTGTTTTTCCTGTTGTTAACTTGGTTGATGTCTGTTCAGGGTACGCATATAAATAGTTCTTACTCATGGCTAAATCTTTCATGTAAAGATGTTAATACTTCTAACCAGAAGTTAGGTATTGCATCTGGGCCTGTGGTTTTCCAATTAGAGGCCTTTCTTAACTTTATTTCAATCTCTCTGGCTGGTACTTCCTCCCATCTCCTATCCTGTACATTTGAACTTCTTTTACTTCTTCTATCCATTTAGCATCTTTGTTATTTTCCATAGGATCTTCATAGACATTTCTCCAAAATGTATCTATTTCTTCATTTTTTGTTGGTTTTTCATTTCCTTTTGCCTTGTTTCCCAGTGCTCTATAATTTTTTTGAGCCAATAATAAATTACTTATTTTGTACTTTTCCTTTATATTTATCTGCATATCTTCTAAGTTTTCTGGCTGTGTTTTTAGTTTATTATTTGTGATAATGCATGGTAGATCCCGATCTGTTCTGATGAGGATTGCTTTTATCACATCTATCTTTCTGAGTACTTTTGTTGATCTATTCCCTCTTCTATACTCCGCTAAGAGTGACACTTCTTCTCTTTTTGTTTTATAGTTTTCTCTATTCAATACTTCCATTTTCCCCTTCCTTTCCCTTGCTGTCCTGTGTTTTTGCATTAAGAATGTAACTTATTAATTTAGCTGCACAGTAATATATCCTATTTACTTCTGTTATATCCCATGAATTTCTATGAACAGTCCTAGTTACTGTGTTCATTTGTTTTATCAGACTTCTAACTTTTTGGGTTTTATTGACTTTGTGTACTCTATTTCTTTAATTGATCTTAATATGTCTGTCCATCTTTACTAAATCCAGAAACTCTTCTCTTAGATCATTTTCTTCTAAACTGATGGCACATTCTTGGTTTTCATTTCCTGCAGGCATTCAACGGAAAGTTCCAGAGTATCTTCCTCTGCCATATTCTCTTTATTTTCTTCCTGTGTCATGCATTGCTCTTTCATATGGGAACTCACTGGCCTATCACTTCACAACACTGACTGCATCATAGTTGTCACAGTTTCCTGTTCCTTCCCTTGCTGTCCAGCTCCAGCTGTACATTTGTACTGGTTTCCTAAGGAAGGCTCCAAAGTAGCTTCATATGGCAACTGATCAGATTCCCACTCCACTAGTTTCTCCTTAATTTGGGGATCCATTGCTCTATTCTGCTGTGATATAATCTGAGTTAGATTTTCTACACCAAATCCTTCAATTTGGAGGTAATCCATAACCTCAGTTTCTATTTCTTTAACTTTTCCATTAATATTCCCCTTTTCTACTTTTCCTCTTTGTTTTTTCTATATACAAAGGACGGAGACATTCATCCAAACCCTGGCCCAACTTCACAGGTCGATCCTAGCCCCAAGACTACTACTCTCACTAACTTACAAACTTTAAATAGACCTTCAAACTCAGTCCTGGTCAGCCACCTAAATATTAGAAGCTTAAACAATAAGGTCCATCACCTGCATGCACTATTAGATATACATTCCCTGGATATACTATGTCTTACTGAAACCTGGCTAAAACCATCAACAGTAGATAATGAGGTTATACCACCAGGTAACAACATACTAAGGCTAGACCGTACCACTAGAAAGGGAGGAGGAGTAGCTGTACTACACAAAACTACTCTAGATGTGACCTCAAATTCCACACAACCACCCCATATTGACAATGCTGAAATCCTCATTACTAATCTTCAAATTAATAAAAAGTATAAATATAGCCTGTCTCTACATTCCTCCAGGTTATAATGCAAACACCGTAGAAGTTATCCTCGCTTGGCTGTCTAGTGACTACCCTCAAGAAACCATTGTTCTAGGAGACTTCAACATTGACTGCTGTATTTGTTACTCAGAATCTCCTATCATACATGTTAATCTGTATGGATTTACTCAGATCATATCCTCCCCAACTAGGATCAGTAAACTTAATTCAAAAATAGAATCCTAGATTGGATACTCATTAACAGCCATCCCCATATGTATAAGGCCGGCACCCTACCTGAAGACATAAATGATTATTTTCTCACCTATATAATCAGACATAAGACTGACATCCCTTACTAACCTACTTACAAAACAATTAGAAACAACAACGTTAACCCAACTAGCTTCCATAATGAACACAAAGCATGTAATTGGGCAGTCCTAAAACATCTACCATTGAAGAAGTTGTATTATATTTCAGTGCCAAATTCCTAGCCATCCTTGATACCCATGCACCTGCACGTTCTATAAGAACTAAAACAAAAGTTGCACCATGGCTTTCAAAAGAAACCAGACAAATGATCTCACTTAGAAACAAAGTCTGGACCACTTGGTCCCCCTTACATCAACTTAGATATAGACAATCCACAAATGTTTTGGGCAGGCATAAATAAACTTATTCACCCTGGGCAATCCACAACTCTTACCCCCTTGGCTACTAACCAAAAACCTTCGAAGGACATTGCCAGTACCTTCAATAGTTTCTTCACAGAAACTGTTCAGTCACTAGCTAACCAACTATCTCCCAGTTGCCCGAGTCTAAACGCCACCACACCTACTTCTCAACTCCCCTTTAACTTCCAACCAGTCTGCACATCACTTATCCGTACCCTAATCAAGAAACTAAAACCAACCACCCTTGCAGTGGATCTCCACCCAGCTGTGTATCTACAAAAAATTGTGGATGCCATAGCATACTCAATCTCTATACTGATCAATAGAACTATATCAGAAGCCACTTTCACCTCCATCTGGAAGACATCCCATGTTATTCCACTCCACAAAGGGTGCAGTTTCACTGAACTGTCAAATTACAGGCCCATAGCTATGTTGTCACCCCTGGCTAAAATTATGGAGAAGTGTATCCATAAACAACTCCTGTACCATCTCATTCAGAACAATCTCCTGGCTAACTCACAGCATGACTTCAGACCATTCCACAGTGCAATCACGGCCCTCCTCTCCTTCTTCAATGTTATTAATCAAAACTGAAACAACAATAAGCTTTCTTCTGCCCTCTTTCTTGATCTCTCCAAAGCCTTCGACATGGTCAACCACCAACTACTCATACACACACTCAAATCTGTTCCCCTAGATCTCCAGGCTATCCAGTGGTTCAAATCTTACCTGAGTGGTAGACAACAGGCTGTTCTATAGTAGAACATGCTATCTTCCCTTCTACCTATCACCCTTGAGGTCCCTCAGGGCTCTATATTAGGACCCCTGCTATTTTCTATCTTTATTAATAACCTGTACACAGTCATCCCAACAGCCACCTGCATTCAGTATGCAGATGATTCCACTTTGATTTGCTCAGCCAGCACCTCTTTAAGTCTGAAGACTCTATCCCAAAATGTTTTAATAGAGTCGAAAATTGGCTTGGTAATCAATGTTTCCTATTAAAGGACAACAATTAGATATTAAAGCAGATTGCTCAACCTGCTGTCTCTGTTAGTCCCTGTTCATTGATACAGCCTAGGAAAATCACCCATGCAGCTTTAAAAACTAATTCAGTCAACTGTTTTCCCTGTTAGGCTTTCTACCTTTTTGTATTGTTTTACTTTCGCTTTGAAAACCAAGTTGAAAAACCTCTAGCTGGCTCTGAACTGATGATGTCACATCTGCTATAGCTCTTGCTCTAGCTACTGGGACGTATCCTCCCCCAAAAGTGATGAAATTCCCACCTGATTTGCATGCTGTTTGGAAGAGCCAGTGGACCTCCCACATTGTGATGTCAGAGCTGCCTTGCCCAACCCACTCTTAACCTAGCAAAAATGTCAAACTATAATCTCAATTTTCTGAAGAGCCCTACCGATATGTGACAAAGTACAGACAGAAGCAAAGTAACAGCTGCAAAAACTTAGAGCATAAATTTGCAATGACCATGCATAGACATTAATTGCATGTTTTTACATAAGAAGCAGATGTCTGTCACAATTAATCAACAACACTACATCAGATTATAAGAAGTATGCAATACTATAATTTTCTTAAATTACCACTTAAAAAAGCATGTGAGTGCTGTCATGCAAGTCTTTGAAATACTGTGTTTTTATAGTGCATCATTTGTTAGCTATTTAACCAAACAGGAAGGAAAAATAAGTGTGAGTTTGATGCTTTGCAAAACAGTGATTATTCCCAGTGCTATGGAGCTTGGTTCTAAATTTGACAGGAGGAGTGCAACAAAAAAAATCTCCCACTGTAAGGAAGGAAAGGCTGACAAGAAAACAGTACATTAGTCTGGTCACCTGCTGTGAGCTGTCAATCACATGCAGATAATGGGTCAAATTACCCTTAGCTCTTTGACAGCTAGGGAAGGTAGGTGTGAAGGGGGAGGGGAGATACCTTGAAGAACTAGATTTCAGTCTTCACAAAATAAATCAAGTTAACATTTCTAAGAAGAAAGAGCAATAAAATGCACTTTTCAATTATGTTCTGTAGCATTTGTACTGCTTGTGTTTGAAGTAGTCACTGAAAAAGGATAAGATTTTAACCAAAAGTAGGTGACTATAACACAGCAATGAATGCCTGTAAAATCAGTGGACTGACAGGAGCTTTAGGGAAAATGTGGCAGATCTGATGCAATATTTTTGAGACAAACAATGCATTCTGGAATACTTAGAGGCAGACTAAACAGTCAGAATTGTTTCAAGATGCCAGAACCCATGTGGTCAGAGTCAAAAATTGCATATAAAAATATCTAAAAAGCTTTAAATAGTCCCAGAGTGGTGTTAAAATGTAGGAAACACCAAACCATTATTGTCCTTTAAACCCTAAGAAAACAAAGCTGCTGCATTTCTCTCCCACTCATAAAGCCTTTTCTCCTACCTTTATTATAAAATCTAACAATGGCACTGTCATTGTCCCAGACCCCTGTACCAAACTCTTAGGTGTAACAGTTAATAATAAACTCAAGTTTGATATGCATATTAATCAAACTATTTAAAAAGTTAATAAAAAACTTGGCTCACAAGATCAAAACTTTTCTCACTTCTCTAACTAGGACTGTTATTGCTCACACACATCTACTTTACACCCTCCTTTATACATCCCCTCTCTTCACAAACTTGAGTAAATCTGACCTTAATAAACTGTCTAGCTGCTTTAATCATATTGCTAAATTTGCCACTGGAGCAGCATATAGAACACAGTACTGTCTGAACCTAAAGACTCTAGGATGGCTAGAATTGCCTATCCAACTTCAGTTCAATCAGATAATAGTAGCACATAAAATTCTCTACCAACCTGAAAACAGACCCAAACTTACAAACATTATCCCCCCCTACAGTAACATGAAGTCACTTCACTCATCCAAAAAATTACTAGTCCAAACACTCAGTGCCAACAACTCAGCTGGAGACTCTCTTTATGCCATCCCTGTTGGCAAAATATGGAACTCACTTCCTGCTGATCTTACTTCTGAACCCGTTCTAACCCAATTCAAAGAAAGCCTAAAACAGTACCTTAAAATGCAATGGCTATGTCCTTGCTCTAAGCCTGACAAACTTTGGCAATATATACACAAGTGCGAAAGAGGTCTTTTGGCCACCCCTATATTGCTTCCTAATTTGATAAACTTTAACAAATCAGATTTATATATGACAGAAGGAATGACTTTTATCCTATCAATTGTATCTGTAACAGTGTTTCATCTTGTTTAATGTAACAGCTTTTCTGTATGTATGTGTGGTGCTTTTCTCACGGGCCTCCTCTGAAAATGGACATGTATCCAGTCAGACTATCCTGGTCAACAAATGTAAAATAAGTAAATAAATAAATTTGTATTGCAAAAATTTCAGTATCCAGATGGCTTTACCTGTATTTCTGTTCAAATATCTTTGGTGCTGCTCTTTTTGTATTGTTAGTTTTGCTTTCTCCTTTACATAAATATTGTGCCATACTAAATCTCTTTTTCTTTCCATGTCCTAATTTCTTCTTCAGATGTCTCATGCACTTCATGTTTATCATTACTTGGGGGACTCATTGTTCCATCATGTTAATCTGTGGTGGACTTTATACATTAAATTCTTCCCTTTGCAGGCATTCCATAACTTCAGTTTCTATTTTGTTAACGTCTGCTTTATTGATCTTCTGTTCTACGTTCCCTCTTTGTGATCTTATTTTTTGTATTGTGAAATTTTCCATATCTGGATGCCTTTGCCTGGATTTCTCTCTCAATATTTTTGGGGCTGCTTTTTTGTACTGATTTATTTGATTTTCTCCTTTACATAAATATTGCACCATATCAAATCTCTCTTTCTTTCCTATGTCCACATTACTTTTGTATACCTTTCAAAAATCTCTATATTTTGTTCTATATATTTTTTCACTTCCTCAGTCACCTCTTTTTCCAAACAGCCCAAGGTTTCTGTGTCTATATAATGTTTTTCATACATCTGTTGAATTAATGAACACAATTTTTTATTTGAAGTTTTCATACATCTGTTGTATTAATGAACACAATTTTTATTTGATGCTTCTGACAGTTTTTCTTTTGCAAGTATTTTTCTTTCCTCTAATTCTTCTAATTTCTCTCTTAATCTTTTTGTATATCTTATGTCTGGAAATTCTGGTCTTCATGCATAATAGTAGCAATACATTATTTATTTCTTATCCTCTGTTGTCCACTCTATTACCTTTATGGCTCTTTTCTGGCCCATCAGAATTTGTGATTTTTGTGGATTACTACTTCCTTCTACAACTGGGGGGCCATCCTCTCACTGAACCTGGCATAACCCCATTGTAGGAATGTTTCTGCATCTTGAGGACTGTATACAGTCATTGTTTTCCAGTCCTGGCACTAGTGTGCCTACCAGGAAAGGGCACTTTTTATTCTGGATCTTGTGCACCCAGCTATCTTTTATATTTTTTAACCTACTTCTATCCATGATATATGCTATATAAAATGCAGTCTATATATCAGTGTTGCCTTGATGAGATTTTGTGAAAAAGTAGGGTCCACCTCGTGAAGGACCAGGACTTGAGGGTGAATTAAATTCCAGCAATGCTACTCTTCTTTTCTTGCTGATTTATCATCTGTCCATTTGATCCCCCTCATATCAGATTAGCACCATTATGACTCTCTCCACAACATTATACTGCACACTTGTCTGGTTGATGGATCTTAAATTGTTTGGGTCGGATGCTCTAATATGGCTGATTATTTTCATTTCTGCTTCTAAAAGCTATTAGTAACACTGCAGAATTTATTTGCCACTTATGGATTCCAGGCAAACAACCCATTACCAGTACATAAATCTTTTTACTTGTGAAACGTCACCTCTATACCATAAATTCTTTTCACTTCACCATGCTTCTGAGAGGGTACACATCTCAATAAACTTTCATTCTTACTAGATAGAACTGACTCTTACATTTTTTATTCTTGCATTCACAAGTATGATTTTTTTAACCAGCAGTTTTATATGATAAAATTAATAATTAAACATTGAAACCACTTTTTACATATCATCGGTTTCAGTTTAATCACTTTCAAATTTGGGTCGTTAAATGTTTGAGCATATATAATATTTTATAATATGTCAATGAGTGCTCTAATTTTATTAGTTTGATTATTAATACTGATGTTTTCTGATCAGAATACTTAACAGATCTTCTTGTTGCAAATGTCAATATAATCATGCTTGTGGATGCTATCTGTGTGCAGATTCTAAATGCTTACAGTACTGATAAACAGCTCATGTTTCATGGTTTTACATTTTCAGTTATAAATGTGCTTTTTTTCTTTATAAATGTTTGTAAAAGGGATAGTGCCTTTTTTAGGCAATGCCAGTATGATAAACCTTCCATCATAAAATATTCTAAGCAAGATAAACTCATGGTGTTGCTGCTCAATGCCAGGTGTCTCAACAAGAAGTTCCACTCCCTGGAAGTGCTCCTCAACCAGGAAATTGTTGATATCCATGCAGTTACTGAGATATGGTTTAAAGCCATGGAAAGCACCCCCCCCCCAGCAGTATAAGGCTATAATGCCTTCCATGTAGACCAACTACCACACAAGAAGGGACAAGAAGTGGAAGTGTATCAATCTACAGAGGAAGTAAGCAAACTTCAAGACTGGTCAAACAATATGACCTGCTTGAACTTCTCCATGTCCATCTAACCTTAGGTAAAGTCCAATACTATATCCTTATTATGACCCAAGATAAGCATACCACACACTTGAAAGTACTGGAATCACTCACAGTTAGGCCCAATACCGTATTCATGGGTGATTTCAACTATCCCACCATAAACTGGAATACATCCACAACCATTAATATGCAGGCTCAAAGATTCCTGGATTTTGTCTATGCAAACACCCTGAAACAGCTAGTCTACACACCTACTAATGGTGCGAGTATACTCGATATGGTATTCACAAATATGAGGGAATGTTGCATTCCCCCCTTCTGTAATGTCCTCACTGGTCAGATCAGATCACAAAGTGGTTACCCTTGAAAGAAATATAAAGGCTGAGCTCCCAGCAAACCCCAAAACCTTTAAGAACTTTTCCAAGGCTAACTACCTCCTATTAAGCAACGGTATAGCTAAATTCCAAGCCTCACCAAACTCAGAGAAAATGGCGGTCCATGTGGAGGTGTTTATGCAAACCCTATACAAGCAAGTAAATAACTGCATAGAAACAGCAGTACCATGCTTAAAGCAGACTCCAAAAACAAGCTGCTTTGGTGGACCTCCAGTATAAATAGATTGTACAACAAAAGAAAGCAAATCCTGACCACAAATAGGAATGACTATGCCCAGAAGACAAAAGAACTTCCTCATCAGCCTCAACAAATAACTAAAGGGACTAATTGAATCCATCATAGACAATGTTGAGGCAAAAATACCTACCCAGGCTAAGGATAGCCATACGGCATTGTTCAGTTATGTATACAACCTTAAAGGGAACACCCAACAGTGTGCTGAACTAATAGTCATATAACTTCCTATACTGAACTGGAAGATATAGCAAATTTGCTGGGTAATAAATTTAGCTCCAATTTCACCCCCATCATCTCCAGTTCCCTCCAGGAAATACCCTCTACCATTTCTTCCCCAACCATCACTAAAGAACGGGTCCTCACTGAACTCTCCAGAGCTAAAAACACACCATCAAAGGGTTTTGAAAATATCCCAGGATGCCTCCTAAATAACTTGAAACATGACCTGTCAGACCCAATAGAATTTCTATTCGACCACAGCATCCAGACAGGCTTTATCCCTAGATTGAAAAGGTCATTCTGCTACACAAAGGCAGACCATCAACAGACCCTGGGAACTACAGACCTATGAGCTTAAACAGTGTTATATGCAAGGACATAGAAAGATTTACTGTGAACCTGACAAACAAAGACATAGGAAATCTTCAAACGCTGGACCCATCCCAGTTCAGTTTGATTACGGCCAGGTGATGCCTACTAAACTTGGTTGACTTCTTCGAGAAGGTCTCTAGAGTGATGGATGAGGGCAAATAGTGCATACTGCCTATCTTGACCTGGCAAAGGCATTTGATGCAATGCCTCAACTGGATATTACAAACCTCCAAATTTAGGCATAATTTACTGTCGCCCAAAGGATAGCCAAATGGCTTACAGATACAACACATGCAGTTAGGTTGGGTAATCCACCTCAACCAAGAGGGCAGATGTTAAGGTTGTCCCACAGGGCTCAGTACTCGAACTTCTTCTCTTTGGAATATACTTCTCTGAAGTCAAGACAAATGTAGCAGTTGTTTGGCTGGCCAAATATGCTGACAACTGCAAGCTGGGTGCAATCAATGAAGCCTCCAAAAATGTAGATATCCCCCAGTAGGATGTGACACAGAAAAATAACCGGTGCCAGAACCATAGCCTAAACCTCAGTTAAGAAAATGCATTATTATACCCATTGGGAAGATGACCGCCCCTGCAAATTACAACACTGATAACATGCCCCTAACAGCAGTCCCAGTGGTAAGGGACTAGGAAACTCAGGTTTATAGCAACTTGAACTTTGATCGCCATGGGTCCATGATAGTGAGAAAATCCTTTCATGTGGCACAGCTTATAAGTACGTGTATAGCATTCAGATGGAAGGAGATGATAGTCCCACTATACTCAGCCTCATTAGACCAGTAATAGAGTACAGTGCACCCATCGGCACGTACCTGACCAAGCATTTAGAATGGCTGGAGTAGTCACGGAAGTTCTTCATTAAAATAATACAGGGTGTAAATAATATGCCCTTTGCAGACTGCCTCAAAGCACTGTCCCTGTAATCAGCCTCCTACAGACTACTGAGTGGGAGTCTATACCTAAGCTACAAGGCATTCTTTAATCCATCCCTGATGGATCTGCTAGACATTCACAAAACAAACAGCATTAGCATTGCCTGGTCTTGGGATCTCAACCTCATGTGTGACATAAACAGATCATGTTAGATAGACAGGTATGAGTCTCAGAAATTACCCTTTCTCTGGAACAGACTCCCCATTCATATGAAACAGAGCTCTTCCCTAAGCCTACTGAAATGCAATTTGGACCAATGGATGGGAAATTGCAAATTCACCCTGGCTTGTCATCTTCAGCCCTATGGACAGGGGCAGCTTGTAAATGCCCTAAGGCACAGGCATACACCAAAGTCATTCCAGTCCTAGGGCACTGATAATTATGAAAACTGTGGCATGACTGGTTACGCTTAAAAGGATCTAAGGCCGTTAGGCTAGTAACTTCCTATGATCATATGATCCTATGATCCTAATTCTATTTCTACCACTTATATACACTTGAATAGAAACACAGCATTTCTTGTCAGCAAACCATTTACCATATGTCATGTATAATTTATTAGTGAGACATTCTTTCATAGTTTCACTTTTTCTTATGATGCTTTCTACTCATTTTTGTCTGTTTTATTATATTTTTACAGATTCCCACCTTGCAAACAGGTTTCCACAGTTTTAACAACTTTGTTAGCTGTTTTAACCATGACAATTCCATTTCCTCTGCACAAAGCTGTCTTGTTATTTAACATTAATCCTGCTTCTCTCAACCAACTGCCTCTCATGTGCTCATTTCTGTTACCACACAAAATTGCGTCTCATATGAATGAATAATGTAACTTATTCAAAGTCTCTATTTAGTTATTTTTTTTTTAATTCAGTAACATAAACATCAATACTTTATTTGATCTTATGCCCTCAAGTAGAAGAACAGACTGTGTATACATGTTAGAGTTTTCATCAGCTAATAGTACCTCTGGAAGTTCATTTCCATCACTACAACACTCTATAGCTCCCTTTTTAAAACTCAGATATATTAAAAAATATCAGGAATTCTTGTACGGCATATGTATAAAAAGCATAGCATACCACACCTTTTAAGCATCTCAGAAATACTACTCATATTTCAACTGAATTTCTGGATCTACAGTTCGCAGTTCTGATGACTGATGAGCGGCATACACAGAAAACTATAGACCCATAAGTTTGATTAGGCTTATATCCAAGGCCATGAGAAGAATCATTGTGAACTTGATAAAGACATAGGAAATCTTTTAACACTGAACCCATCCCAGTTTGGTTTTGTCAAGGGCAGATCATGCCTTCTAAACATGCACTTAAATTCAGAGAAGGGTACAGAGATTTGGATGCACAAATACAGTGTTTGCTCAGTTAGAACTTCTGGTTATCTTTAGACAGAGCTGCATTCTGGAAGTACTTAGCCTAAACATGTTAAGGGTGCTTCCTTTAAATGGCTGCTTACTTCATTGAAAGCCTATCTGAGACACAGGGATGTTTCTTAGCAAAGCTTCATGTATACATCTTCACATATGGCTATGAGAACTACATTTGCTTATAAAAACATACTGTAGCTGAAAAAGTATTATGTTTTCTCTGCATGGCAATCTTGTGCAGCAATTCTATTCAGCTTCAGCAAACATTTAAACTTTCATTCTAGAATGACTATTAATATCTGTTCAACTGTATCATAAATACCTGAAGCATCCATTTTCCTTTTCTTAGGTCACTTTATACTCAGTAACAATATTATCTCCAATAAAGGTAATAGGTTCTTCCTTTTTCACATCTTTGCTCTTACATCGAGAGAAGGATACAGAAATCTGAGCATCTGGCTTATGATAGACACTGTATTCTCAGCTTACACGGAATGTCTTTAATCTAAAAACAGTCTAAAGTTTACATCTGTTTTCTGTGTTTCCAGTCTTCTTTCTCCAGCTGCCCAACTTTCTCTGGTCAAGAAAGCATTCATCTCAGAAAAAAGAATGACTACCATCTCCACTAACAATGTCTTCACACTCTACAGACATTTAATTAAAGTCTCATTTTGTATCTGTCTTTCCACACCAACTATATGCCACATCATTTCCCACCAAAAAGAATTAGCTTCCCTTTTCTTCTCATACCACCAATTACATTATCTTGGATTTATGTTAGAAAACCTGTCCTTCTGTTTCATACTTGTACTCCGAAGCTGTACTTATTCAAACCATCAGAGCAGCAGTCTTTTCACAAACTTATCTTTCATTTATACGCAGCAATGAGTCATCTGCCAGCAAATTTTTTCCACTACTATCACACAAACACATGCACATATAAACATACAAAACATGAACACACACACACACAGACACACACACACACACACACACACACACACACACACACACACACACACACACACACACACACACACACACACGCACGCACACTTGTTCCTTCATTATGCCTCCTGTTTGCAGGATTAAAACCCAGCTCCCTATAGCCCTGAATATTCAATATTATATGCCATACCTACTGCAACATATTTATGCAACAACTGATTTTCATGGATCAGAGGTGTAGTGGGGGTGCTAAAGGCCATCTCAGGTATAAACCATTAGGAGGCATGCTTGGCACATGGTGATTAGTATTTAGAGCATTTGAGTTCAGGCACCTAGTGCTTTAGTGCTCCATTTGTGATATAAACTGTTGGGAGTGTGTTTTTGTAATGGAAGCAAATGTTTTGTTTTTTTTTTTTTGGGGGGGGGTTAAAAATGAGAATAGTTTTTTTGGTCCACAACTGAAAGTTGAGGAGGACTTCAGATCAGGAAATGGTGCAGGGGACCAGGATTACTAGATACAGCTCTGCAAGGAGATTTGGTTTTTCACTATCTACATCTTGAATACATGCAATGAAATGCATCATAATGAAAAGGTCTTCTGGGTACTTAATCAAAGAAAGGAACATGGTATTTTCTCATAATCTAGAATGATGTTGAGATTCAAAGACAAGATAATAATAATTCAGCTCTGAGTCCACTGCTGTTTATGGTGGTGATGGACTATATTAGCAAAGAGGCTGTAATTGACATATCAACAAATTTGCTGTATGCAGATAATGAACATTACAGGCAGACTCTAAGCAAGAACTTCAGCAACTGATGGTGGAATGGAATGCAAAACTGGTGGCAAATGGGAAGAAACAAGGCAGTTATCATAGCAGCAAACTGGGAAAATCAGAAAAATGAAATCTGAGACAAAAGAGAAAATAGTAGAACAGGTTTACAGTTTCATGTATCTAGGAGGGTTGGTGGAGGAGAAGGAAAGTCTGAATGAGGAAGACTAAACTAGACTCAGAGGGGCTGCAGCCAACTGGGACAGAGTGTCAGGGGTAGTGTGTGGCAGAAGAATCCCAAAGAAGCAGAAAAGTAAGGTGTACAAAACAGTGGTGCTGCCAAGTACTACTGTATGGTATATAAACCTGGGTAGTGAATGAAGGCAGAGCAGTATAGGATGCTAGAGGTGATGGAGATGAAGTGCCTGAGATGGGTGGTAGGATGCATGCTGTGGGACAGATGAAGTGTAGAAGGCCAAGTAGCTCCAATTTCAGAGAAGGTCAAAGGGAGCAGATAATGTTGATCTGGCACATGTGCAGGAAATCAAAAGGCGATCTGGTGAAAAAGAATTAGGAGAGATAAGAAGAAGGCAAGAGGAAACTAGGGTGTCTAGCAAAGAGATGGATTTCACAAGAGAAGACCTGTGGTAGTCAACCATGACTATTAAAAGAGGTAGGACAGTGACACTGTAATCAAGAGAGATGGTGACATTTAATGCAATACATCAGCTCCATGCAGAACATAGAAAAATGGGACTGATGATGATGGTGGAATACTCCTAAAAATAAATTATATAATAAGAAAAAGAAATTGCTTAATACTTATAAAATGTCTTCTTCTTCTGACTTTAAGAGCAAGTTTAACCAAACTACTAAAGAGCTTTAGGGAACCATCAGGAAGCTCAAAGCTTGAAATTAAAATAGCCACGAAATCAAATTATCACTAGAAATCTTTCTTTAACTATTTTCAGGAACTTAAGAACTAACACCAACAATGTTTGGAGATGATCCACAGTCTGACACAAAGGAAATAACTAATGTCCTACCTGACATATTTAGCACAGGTTTTATTCTACTCACAGGTATAGCTATTGCACAAATTCCACAGCCCCAGCCACCACTACCACCACTCTAAGCCCAGGCATTAATTACTATGGAGCAAGTTCTCTTGACCCTTTCAAAAATTAAGAACACTTCATCATGCACCTTGAGAATATACCAGGTTGTCTGGTTATCAGTGCCAATTATGGCCTATCTGAATCCCTACTTAATCTCTTTAAAGAAGACTCTCCACTGATTATATTCCTGAAACGTGGAAAAGAACCACTCTAATGCCATTACACAATCATGGCCAAGCCACAGACCTTGGTAACTATAAACCTATTAGCCTCACTAGCCTCATATTTAAAGCTATGGAGTGTATTATCTCAAACCTCATTAAGCCAGATATTGACATTTTCTTATGCCTGGACGCAAATCAATTCAACTTTGTCAAAGGAAGGGCTTGCCACTTTAGTCACATTAATTTCCTTGAAGAACTAAGCGAAGCAGTGGATAGCAGTTATGCAGTACATACAGAATATGTGGACCTGACCAAGGCTTTAGACACCATTTGCCATGCAGACAATACTGACAGACATAAATCTGTACATAAATCCTTATATTGTGCAGTGGATAGCTAACTGGTTGTCTGATAGAACCCATGTGGTTAGAGTCACAAGTGCCACTTCTGGAAGCAAAAAAGTTACCAGTGGTGTACCACAGGGCTCAGTGTTGGGCCCCCCTCCTATTTGACATCTATTTCTCAGACCTTCAGGTCAACATTCCTGACCTATGTTTATCTAAGTTAGTAGGTGACTGTAAATTGGGTGCTTTTATTCAAACTTCCAATGACTCAGAATTGCATTAGCATGAGTCAGACAATGTTAACAACTGATGCAAAGACAATTTTCTGAAATTAAATGTGAAAAAAATGTAACATAGTTGTTTTGTCAAACAAAACATTTCCATATACCATATAGGTGATACAACCCCTCCTGTCAGGCACAGTCATAAGGGATCTAGGCACACTTGTTGATATTCCCGTACTATTTGGCCACCATTTCTCCACAGTAGTTAAGGAAATCTTCTGTCTAGCTCATTTAATTTTCAAAGGCCTCTCCATTATATGGAAAGAAGTCCTATTTCCCTTTATTCATATCTTATCAGACCTATTATTGAATAATGCACCTTTTAACATGCTTTGTTTAAGCATATCACTCAACTTCAAAAGCCTCAGAGATTCATAACTAAAAAGATCAGTGGCCTTAAAAATCTTAGTTGTCAAGTCAGACTCCAGCCCTGTCTCTGTACATGGTCTCTCGTCATACCTTTCAACTGTACAGATTTTCGCAGAATGTCCAGATATTTGCCTCATACGTTTGGTACATTTTTCATAAAATTGTGGTTTTCTAGCAAATCATTGGCAAATTATTAATGATTTAGTCAGAAAATAATGACAGACATTTGAGTTTCAGACTTCATATCCTTCAGAAAATCCATGCTAATGCAAATCTCGTTATTCTATCTACTTTCTAAGCTTGTAACAGCAATATTTAAAAATTGTACCTATTTTGGGCCTTTGTCCCCCCACTTTTATGGCTCTGTCCAGAGTTCTTGCACTAAGATTTTGAGAGGTATGTCTCTCATAGACTTCTCTGTGAAGATATGCATCTAGACTTTTGTGACATGAAAGAGCCAACCCTCTTTGGCTTCCTATTTCTCATATACCTGGTTAAAGGAAGCTTCAACAGATAAATGAGGCACATTAGTATGATATATTCATATCGGTACCTGCACCATCCTCCTCCTCTCTTCTCATCCCTTCTTCTTCTTCTCCTGTCTAATTTCACAATCTATCACACTCAACTATACCTACATCCCAACACTTTCTACTCTTACCATACTAGGAACATCAACAGACACTACTCCTCTCCCATATCCCCTACACTCTTCTCCTCTACTGCATACACTCTCCCCAAAGTAAAATTGTCCCCAAAATTCTCTCTCCACAATCCAAAAAACAAACTGAAATATCACATACCCTACCCCATATTAACTTTTCTCCTCCCACCTCATAACATCCTTTAACTTTCTGGTGACATTCATCCCGACCTTGGCCCACACATTAACTCCGCTACTCCCAACAATATTACACATACTCTCCAGCTGGTACCTAACTTTAGTCTTAAACACTTTTCCTTTTACTCTGTCAACATCCACAGTATCCTCAGACAACTGAATTTCACCCTTGAATAGCCCAATATTCCCCAAACATAATTACTCTCTCTGAAACTTGGCTTATACCTCATCACTCTGGCAAAGAATTTCTCCCCCCAAGCTACGACACCCTACACATTGATATTACTCATAAAAAAGGTAGAGGTGTTGCCATTATGTATGCAGACACCCTAACCTTATCTCCCCACCCACACCCCCTTTCACCTGGCTGAACTCATTATTGGTAATTGTCAACTTAATGACCACAAAAGCATAATTATAGTGGTCATCTACATACCCCCTGGAGATAACATAACATTGCTAGAGTAGACTCTTCACTGGACATCTGACAACATATCTAATGATACTATAATCTTAGGTGATGTCAACATCAACTGGCTGCCCCTCACCTCCAAATCCTCTGCTACCACCATTCACCTACATGGCTACACTCATTTCATCTGTACACCCACTTTTCTTAATAAACCCACAAATACTCTTCTATACTCAGATGGATTCTTTTCTCCAATCCAAACCTTTATCACCACCCAGAAACCCTACCAGACTTAATCAGTGACCACTCCCCTATTCGTGTCTTAAGGTCTAGCCCTCATTTTTCTAGAGTTCATAAACTAAAAGAGTGCCATAAGCTAATCAACTTCAACCCAAATACTTTTAATAACTATCTCTCTGCAATTGACCAGTCCCTCCTTTCATCCATCCCTCTTGATGAAGCTGTTCTGCAATTTACCTCCATATTCTTGAATACTGTATACTTAACTCCCTTGCCCCTTCAAGGACAGTCAGAGACAGTCAGAGTCAAATCATGCTATTCTCCCTGGCTCACCTACTCTACCTAGCTTCTTATCCTGAATAGAGATTTTGCCTAGAAAATATGGTCTAAGTCAAAATCTCTCACACACCTACAAAAATATAAGGAACTCTGTAACCTAACCAAAAAACACATAATTAGTGATAAGAATGGTTTCTTTCACACACCTCAACCTACAGAGACTAGAAACCCCCAAAAATTCTGGAATACCAATAACTAAATTCTCCATTCCAGTAATTCAACAACTCCCAACCCCTGCCCTAAACATATACCCAAAGAAACAGTGTCCATTTTCAATTTATACTTCATTGATTCCATCAGCAAACTTATGAACGCATCCAACCCTTCCAAACCCTCACCTCCCACAACCTCCGTACTTCAGAACTGCCCATTCTTTCTAAAACCCATTCCAACTAGTTACATTAGAAATCTTCTTAAACTCAAACTATGTTCCCCATCTGCTGATAACCTGCCACCTCTCTTTCTAAAGGCTGCTGCAGACTCTATTGCATGCATGTTTCCATACTCATAAACTGCTCTATCAGCGAATCCACTGTCCATACTCTGTGGGAAAAAATTAGATATCATTCCTATCCACAAAGGTGTTAATTCTGTGGATCTCTCTAACTACCGACCTGTTACCATTCTCTCTCTATAATCCTTGAGCAATGTGTTCACAAACAAATCTTGGCTTATCTCACTCAAGAAAACCTGATTACCCCTACCCAGCTTGGCTTCTGCTCACACCACAGCACCACTACAGCATTTCCTTTACTAACTCCATTATCCTTGTCAGAGACAATGATAAACTAGTATCCTGCCTCTTCTTAGATCTCTCCAAAGCCTTTGACACATTCTCTCACTCTATCCTCTTCTCCAGACTTTCTCAACTCAACCTCTCCCCTGCAACTGTGTCCTGGTTTAGAAGCTACCTCTCAGACAAACACCAAGCTGTCAAAAGGCTCTCTGCTCTTATCTCTTTTTCTCCCCATCAAAACAGGCATCCCACAAGGCTCTAGGCCCCCTTCTCTTTAACATCTTCATAAACCAACTTCACACATCCTGTCCTTGATCATCTCTCATACAATATGCGGATGACTTATCATGTCCATTGCTGACAACCCCTTTGACCTGTACACTCTGACGCAGACTTCATTCAACATCACTGAAACTTGGCATCTGAAGTTGTTAATCTTCTTCCTATTCATCACTGATGGGTTTGGTTCCAAGCCCTTGGAACCGAGTCAGCCTTATACCAAGCTTGCTTGCACCAAAAACTCTTGAGCTAAGCTGCTACCCACAATGTCCTTTGCTTAGTTACCCCAGATCTCATTTGCCCCACAGCCATATAGCAGCGTTTGACTGAGCTCTCCAGCTAAGTGCTTTCTTCAGGTATATTTACTAGTTTTGAAAAAGTTTTTCTCCTTTTATAATCTATTCTTGTTTTTCTATATTGCTTCAGCTCTACCCACAGGTATTTCTCTCTTACCATTGTTGGTAATTTCTTGATATTTCTAACTTTCTACCTTTTTGGTATCTTGTTACCATTGTTGGTGTTTCCTTTCTCTCTCCTACATTTCCTCTCTTTCCTCACTCTTTCCCTTTTGTGTGAGAGTGTGTTCTGGGATGTCTGAATGGAAGAGAACTATGGGGTTTAAACACTGCTATTCTTGCAGTGGTAAACTACTGAATAGTGACCTCCATGAAGAATGTGTGTACTGTTTGAGGGTTCCGCATTTGTTAGCGAAACTCCCATGTGATATCTGTGCTAGTTTCAGTCAGTGGATGCTGAATGAACATTGTAATAAACTTATTTTAAAGGGCCTGCTTGCTTCACCTTTTTTGGAGGCTATTTCTGCGATGGAGGTCTCATCCCCTCCTTCTTCAGACAAGAAACATCCTCAATCGGACCCCTCTTCACCGGCCAGTGACAGAGGTAAAGGTCACAAGCACAAGGCTCATAAGTCCTCATCTGAATACCATTCTGCCTCCTTGGTGCCGACTACTACATTGGCTCCGAGCTCAGCTCCAATGAAGTTTACCAAGGTCTCCTAGTCGGCGCCTACACCAGCACTGACAATTACGGCACTGTCTATGGCCTTGGTACCAACCCACATCAAATTCTTTATCGGCACTGACATCACCCGTTTCGGCTCCTATTTTGCTTCCAACTACCTTGGAACCGTTCCTGTTATCCACCCCTATAGTGACTTCATCTCTGAGCCTGTTCATGGCTCTGACTATACCGTTATTACCTGTTGCAAAATTGGAATTGTCTGTGCCATCTGTGACACACCACAGACCCAATACTCATTCAATGTGGACCCGTTTGCCGGACAAGCCTGCAGCCCCTTTTTGGACTGGCCTGATTCTCCCTCAGGGGCATCGGTGAGATCCACCAGGAGCCTTTCCAAATTGGATGTGGTGCTCATTTTTGATCAGCTGCTGACTGCCAGGGGAATCTCAAATCTGCCTAGACCCTATCCCATTCCTGGCTTTGGGTCTATTTCTCCAGCAACCCCTACTTACTCTCCTCCCTTGGATCCTTAGGTTCCAAGGCTGCTCTATCCAACTTTTACTAGAGGAATTCTTTCTTCGGCACTGACAACAACTCTGTCTGAGGCTCTGAGATGCCTTAGGGTGTTGGTTCCGCCAGAACCCACCCTTCCTCTATCTCATGCTTGGGGGGGTGGAGCCCCCGGTTCCAGTGTCGGTTTCAACAGTTGTGTCGGCCCCAACTTCAGATCAGAGGGTGACTACCGCTCTGAGTTTGCTTGAGGCTCCATCCCTGGGGGTGGACTGCGTGTAGTGGGGTGTGACTCCGGTTCTGATTTTGTCTTCTTCGGTTCTGGGCTCCCATTCCTCTTCAGGCAGGCTTGCTTTCCAGGTGATGGAGAAGGCTCTTGCTGCTAGCAATCCTCCACAGTTGGTTATTCCCCCAGTTCCCTTTCAGCTGCAGCTGTCAAAGGCCACCCCCAGGACTCTGAGAGCACAAGGCCCAGGAGACCCCTGTCCAAGGCATTTCCTTTTCTGAGTCTTCTTCAGATGTTCCCACCAAAGAACCCCCTTGGAAACAGGTGTGTAAGAGGAAACACACGGACTTCCCAGAGGAGTCCCTCACAGAGGATATGGACTACGATGATGTGGAAGGGTCCCCACGGTCAACCCCTGACTATGTCTCCTTCAAGACATCATGGAAATCTTGAAACAGAGGGGGTGACTGGAAGTCCTCAAACCCTTCCTCAGAGGAATCTGTATTCCTGCAGGCCTTTTGCTCTCAGCCCTCTACTTCTTGGGTGACCCCTCCCATGCCGATGAGTTGGTTAAACTCATTGTGCAATGGGCTTGGAAGAACCCTGACTCTGTTGAGGCCATCCCCAGGAGATCAGACAAAGTACTCTCCCCTCCAAAGGATCAGCCCCATTGGTCCAGATGTTTGCCAGTAGACGCTATGGTGGTTGCGGCTGCTACAAAAAAGCACCTTGCAGAAGACAGTCCTGCTGTTCACCCACCCAACAGAGAGTCCTGGGCAGTGGACAGGTGTGGGAAGCAAGTCTTTGCATCAGCGACCTTCACAATTAGGTCTTTGAACTTTCTGGCACATTTTACGAGGCTCAAGAGAGATCTTATCTCCAAACTCTCTGGAACCCTCGTGGGTCAACTATCGGACAGAGCACGAGATAAGGTTTCTTCCCAACTTGCCACCCTAGAATCTATATCTAATTCATCCATGAGGTTGCTGTCATACACAACTGAAGGAGCAACTAGAGCTGCAGGTGCAGGCGTAGTCATGAGACGTCATGCCTGGATGCGCATCTGTGACCTCACAGACTCCTTCAAGTCTTCCTTTTTAAATGCCCCTATCAAGCCTTTGGCTCTGTTTGATGCTAAGGTCAAGGATACATTAGCCAGGTGCGAGCAAGACGGGAAGACCTTGTCTGCCATTGGCCTATGTTTTTCCAAACCTCAGCATTTCTTCTCCAGGAATCAGAGGAGTGGAAAGATGTGGCACAAAAAGTCTCAAGATCCTTTCAAGACGCATGTGGTGTGGACTCCTCCAGAGGCAGAGGGGGTTCCAATAATGGAAGACATACCTTTCAGGGCAGAGCGGGTCCCTGGAACCAGGGCTCCAGAGATTCTTTCTTAGGTAGACCATATCAGCGCTCCTGAGGTGCTGCCCAATTGCTTTCCTCTGGAAGCAGTCAGGGCACGTTTCTCTCTGCAATAAAGCTGCCTGGCTCTTCATTACGAACGATCAGTGGGCACAGAGAATCATTACCAGAGGCTACCATATTCCACTAATATCCTATCCAAGACCTCTGAAATCCCTTCCCGATGTTCCACTCAGTCAAAGGAGGAGGCAGCTTCTGAAATACGAAAGCTATTTCAAAAACAAGCCATCCAAATGGTCCCCTCAGATTAGTGTGGATCAGGGTTCTACTCAAGATTGTTTTTGGTGCCAAAGAAAACAGGGGACTGGAAGCCCATTCTGGATCTCAGCCAACTAAACAAATTGGTAGTTCAGACCAAGTTCCGCATGGTCATGATTCAATCCATCCTCCCCTTTCTGTGAGAGAGTGTGTGGATGCGCTCATTAGATCTCAGGGATGCATATTACCATATCAAGATGGACAAGCGCTCCAGGAGCCTCCTTCACTTCTGGTTGGGAGACAATCACTACCAACTTAAAGCCTTGCCATTCGGTCTCTCGACGGCCCCCAGAGTGTTCACAAAATGTCTTGCAGTGGTAACAGCTCCTCTAAGACTTCAGGGATTCCAGGTGTTTCCATACCTAGATGATTGGCTCCTCTCCACCCCCACCAAGTGTCTTCTGGTCATTGGCTCTAGTGGAATAATTAGGCATTGTGGGCATTGTAGTCAGTGTACATATATAATAAACAATAAAGTAGAAAAGATGGATTCACAGTTTGGAATATTATAACTGTGAATCCTGAGAGAATGCTAAAGAGAAGGATCTATGAGCACACATATGAAATAACAACGGAGAAAGAGTGCAATGCCTTAATATAAACTCAGTAAAACATGTTTAGAATACAAATATAAATTTATGGTATTAGAACAAATTCAATAGGATATTAGAGGTGGTCCTTGGGAAGAAAGAATTGAGTTTAGAGAACTATGGTGGCAAGTGACGGCTTAAATGAGTTTATCTCTATTTTGCCTTTATTAAATCTTTGAAAGAAGTATAAAAACTATAATATAACTAGCCACTAGGTGGCATCTGGAATCCTTTTAAAATAGATTTTTATATGTTTCATATAATTAGGAAAATGAATGTTTTTAAATAAACAAAGGTTTTTTATTAAGTGAATTTAACTGTTTTTAACTATAAAGATTATTTTAAATTATCAATAAGTGACATAACACATTAAATTTCAACACAATATTTGTATGTATTAATTTAATTGTTTTAAAGAAAATAGCGGGAAATTGATCAGATAATGAATTCTATTGGCTGTAATATTAATGATTTAAACTATATATAAGTTTGCATTTGTATTTATCTGATAAAGTCAATGAATAGAATTTTTCTGTCTTTGTGGTTACATTAAATGCTTGGATATACTTATTTCTGCACCTACTTGTCAGTTGAATAATTAGGCATCACCATAAACTGGGAGAAATCAAACCTTCAACCATCACAACAACTGGAATTCATAGGGGCAATATTCAACACTCAGTCAAGCCTAATCTCACTTCCTCTCCACAGGCTTCAGAGACTCAGAGCACAAGTTCAGGTGATACTCTGTCAAAGCAAGGTGTCTGCAAAGGAAATTCTTCAAGCCTTGGGATCTATGGCTGCAGCCATCCCCATAGTTCCCTTAGCCAGACTACACATGAGATTACTACAATGGCTCCTTCAGGCCCAGTGGATACCCAACCTTCACCCCCTGAGCTCAAAGATTCTCATCACCAACATTTGCAAAAAAGTTCTCCTCTGGTGGATGAGTACAGACAAAAATCTTTGGTGTCGTCCCTTCCGGTTTCCACAGACCAGCACCATGGTGACCATGGATGCTTCCCTGATGGGGTGGGGGGCCACTTCCAGGTAAAGTCAGACCTCCTCAAGGGTATTTTTCACAGCAGGCCTCCCATCAGACAGCCAGTGGAGGCATGGAATTTGTCCTGGGTTCTGAAGGCTCTCTCTCTGCCCCCGTTTGAGCTGGCTGCTACATGTGATCTAAAGTTCTTGTCATGGAAATCCTTATTCCTGGTGGCTATAATTTCAGCAAGATGAATTTCTGAGTTACAAGCATTATGTATCAAGAGCCGTTATCTGATCTTTCATAAGGACAGAGTATCACTTCAAACTAACTCATCCTTTCTCCCCAAAGTGGTTTCTGATTTTTCAGTTTACCAGTCCATTGAGCTCCCTGTGTTTTTCCCAAATTACTCTAACAAGGGAGAATACTGCCTACATTCCCTGGATGTTCATATACAATTACACTTCTATCTGGACAGAACTAAATCATTTTGCAAGTCAGACCAGCTTTTCATTTCCTTTGCAGGCCCTAGAATGGGAGAGGCAGTATCAAAGGTTACTTTGTCTAAATGGCTCAGGGATTGCATTGCCTTCACATATTCACTTATGGAGGGATCTAAGCCTCACCAAATCAAAGCTCACTCAACTAGGGCTATTGCAGCATCTGTTGCCTTCCACTCTAGGGCCTCCATGGATGACATTTGTGCAGCTGCCATTTGGGATAAGCCCCACACTTTTATCAAGCATTACAAATTGGATATGATCTCCAGGGGAAGAGCGGCCTTTGGCTCAATGGTTCTCAGGAATGTTCTTCCATAAGGGCCACCCAGGTTCTCCAAGTAGTTGGGGACCCGGTCCCATCAGTGATGAATAGGAAGAAGATTAACAACTTCAGATAAAGAAGTTATGTCTTACCATAACATTCCATCTGAGTTGTTGATCTTCTTCCAGTCATTACACCCTCCCACCGACTCCCTCCTAAGGTTCCTGGTGGATCTTCTGGGTCTTTGTGGTGTATTAGGGGTTTTGCGCAGAGATGGCCTCTGACTTATTCTTTCTCTATATGTTGCATGCAAACTTGATCTGAGGTAACTGAGCAAAGGACATTGTGGGTAGCAGCTTAGCTCGAGAGTTTTTGGTGCACACAAGCTTGGTATAAGGCCAACTTGGTTCCGAGGGCTTGGAACCGAACCCATCAGTGATGACTGGAAGAAGATCAACAACTCAGATGGAACGTTATGGTAAGATATAACTTCTTTTTACTGACAATCAACTCATATTTAACCCCAAAATGACTAAACTACTTATCTTCCTCCCTGTATCTCTCTACCATCTTAAATCCTCCTTTACTATTACAGCTGATACTCACACCAAGCTCCTCAGAGCAATCATAGATTATCAACTTAAATTTGACCTTCATGTACATTATTGTATCAAGAAAACCAACCAAAAGTTAGGACTACTGTATAGGAACAAAAGATTCTTGTCGCCTAACTCCAGAATCTCACTTGCCCAAACTTACCTTCTTCCTAACCTATTCTATAGCTTTCAAATCTTAACTAACTTGCAGTCATCACTACTTTCTAAACTTGAAACCACCTACAGTAAAATTGCAAGATTTGCAGCCAATCAACCTTGACAAATCATACCATTGTCATACTCTATGAACACTCAGCTGGCTAGAGTTTCCTAACCAACTCTTTTTCACGCAACTTCTCATTATCCATTCCATCCTAAACAAATCCTCTGCCTTCCCTAACATATCCTCTCTTCTCTCCCTATATAATCCCCCCTCAGTCCCTCAGAAGTTCAGATAAATTTCTCCTACAAATATAGAAACCTAAAAAATCCATTGGACAAAATCTTTATAGCCATTTTCCTGCTCTTTCATAGAATACGCTGCCCCTGTACCTCCATTACCCAAGTCCATGAATTTAATAAAACTGTTAAAAATACCTAAATAGCACTTGTATTTGTCACTGCAATCACCCTACTTGAACCTCTTCCCTCCAGCCTCTCCTCTCCTTTCTTCCTACCGCCCGCTCTTCCTCTAAGTATTTTTTTTCTTTAATATATATAAAAAAAGGAATGACAATGATTGTCACCTACATCTCCAAGTCCCTTCATCTCTTCACTTACAGTAATAGGTTCATAGATTCATAGGTAGGTACTAGGCTATCTGCCCAAAGGCATTTATAAGCCTAGCCAGAATGTGGTGGCTTTCACCACCCCCTTAGATTAGTTCCCTGTGCCTCTGTCCAGCAGAGCCACTGAAGTGATCCCCAGGTAAACTTTCTGTTTCCCATCCACTCATCAAGGTTTCTCTTGAAGAGTGTTAGCGAGGAGCTCTGCCTAATGGAGATCGGAATCTTGTTCCAAAGCATGGAAAGTCTCTAGGACATGAATCTATCCCTCCAGCACATCCTATTTATTGTTGTGGTGAGCTTTAGATCCCTATAGCATGTGGCTTGAGGGGATAAGGTTTTATTTAGGTGGAGCATGTCCATCAATTCTGGGTTGGACATGGCCTTGTATGTCAGGCAGAGATCACCTCTGAGCAGTCGGTATGCAACCGAGTACAGCTGGAGTTTCTTCAGTCGAGCTGCATAGGTCATCTGTTTGAGGCAAGTGATCCTCTTGGTGAAGTACTTCTGTGGTCTTTCCAGCTGTTGCAGGTGTCTTGTAAGGTACATCCTAAATGGGGCATTGTACTCTATGATGGGTGTGATGAGTGATGCGTAGAGGGGCACAATGACCTCTTTTGATCTGGATGCAAACCCTTTTGTGATTAGATGGGCCACATAGAAGGAATTTCTAACCACTTTGGCAATGTGATTATCATAGGAGAGATTACTATCTACTTGGGTCCCCAGATCCTTTATTATGTTTTCCATATTTGGGGGACAACCACCTATGTGGTAGTTTGTGGGTACTTTGTTTTTTCCAAAGGGGATGACTATGCACCTTTTGGCTTTTAGCTTGAGGCCATGATTTTGACACCAGGTATCTGTCTCAGTGAGACCCTTTTGGAGGATGTCTGTGTCAGCCGGAGAGTCAATTATAGCCCCTAGTTTGCAGTTGTCTGTGAATTTGGTCAGCCATAATCCTCCTGTGCTTGCCTGTACCTCTGAGAAATATATGCTAAACAGGAGGGGTCCTAAGACTGAGCCCTGGGGAACACCACTTGTAACCGGTTTAGAGTCAGACCTAGCTCCTGCAACTCTCACCATGTGGGTTCTGTCCGTGAGCCAATTGGCAACCCATCTTGTAACATAGGAGTTTATGCTCAGGCTGGTGAGATTGTCTATAATACCAGAATGGGGAATGGTGTCAAAGGCCTTTATGAGGTCTAGATAGGCTGTGTGTACCACCTTTCCCTCATCTATAGCCTTGGTAACTGTCTCAAAGAAGTCCACCAGGTTTAGGAGGAATGATCTGCCTTTAACAAAGCCAAACTGGGTAAGGTCCAGTGTTTGGAGGTTCCCAATATCTCTGTTAATGAGGTCGATGATGATGTGCTCCACAGCCTTGCAGAACAAGCTAGTCAGGCTTATAGGGTGATAGTTCCCAGGGTCTGTTGTGGCTCCACCTTTGTGGAGTGGAATAACCATTGCTGTGTGCCACTCTATGGGTACGTAGCCTGTGGAGAGGCTGAGTTTGAACAGTGTGTTTAGGTGAGGGGTTAGTTTGTCTTTGAGCTCGTGTAGGACGCAGCCTGGGACACCATCTGATCCCACTGATGCTGTGTTTTTGGCTTTGGAGAGGGCTGTTTTAACCTGAATGTCTGTGATTTCAGGGGCTCTACATTCTTCTGGTATGGTTATGGGCCGTTTTGGGGGTGAGAGGGGGGTGAAGTTTGCACTGAACCTGTCTGCCAGGATGTTGACGATATCAGTTGGTTCAGTGTATTTTGTGCCATTCTGCACTAACTCCGAGCAGATCTGAGCATTGCCACTTAGATTCTTAACATAGCTAAAGAATGTCTTGTGGTTATCTTTGGAGTCCTTGGCAATTTTTCTTTCGATGCTCACCTTGGACGATTTTATGAGGGATCATAGTTTCTTGCTGATACTGATCAGGGATGTCTTCCATTCTAGGGATTTTACTCTTTTCTGTACTGGTTTCCTACTTCTATTGTATAGCTTGTTTATGGCAGGGGTCCACCAGACTGGTTTCCTTTTCTTGGAGGAGTGAGTCTTTGTTTTGCTTGGGATAGCACAATCCATGCATTCTTGTAGGTGCCTGTAGAATGCATTAGTAAAGGATTTTGCAGCTTGGACAGTGTTATCCTTTAGCATGGGGGCTTTGATATTTCCACCTCGGTCTTAAGTAATGTGAAGTTTGCTTTTGAAAAGTTTTTCACAATGGTTTCCTTGTCTGGGGGTGGGGGCAGAATGTGGATATCCAAAGTGATTTGTTTCTGGTCAGATCTAACCAGCGAGGGGCTGACCTCCAGTGTGGAACACCAGTCACCCATGTTAGTGATGACCAGGTCCAATATGTTGTCACCTCTGGTGGGAGTGTTGACCAGTTGATCCAGGGCATTTGAGTTTATAAATTCTAGGAAATGTTGGGCAAGGGAGTTAGTACTTGAATAGTTCTCCAAGTTAATGTTTGGGTAGCTGAAATTACCCAATATTAGGATGTTTGGTAGGACCTTTATATTTCCCAGTGTTTACAGAAATGTGGAATGGGGGACCTGGGACATGGTGGGTGATCTGAAGCAAGCTACCATTTGAATTCCAGTTTTGCCCAATGTTAGTTGCACGTGGATGATCTCTGAAACATAGTGTTGTGCCACTAACCTGGAGGTGTGGGTATCCTTGATGAATATGGATACTCCCCTGCCTTTTGTATTTCGGTCCTAATTCTGTGGCCAAAATGTATGGTATGAGTTGTAGCCTGGTTGTGCTGGGGTGCTCTCTGGATCCTTGAACCAGGTTTCTGTTACTGCACATATATCGATTTTCTCCATACTGAGGAGTGCCTCAAATGCATGCATTTTGAGATTTAGACTTCTGGCATTGAGTAGCATTGCCCTCAAATTTTTGTTATTTGTGCTATTTACGGTGGTGGGTTTGTCTTTTCAGCCTTGCCTAAAAAAGGCACTATGGGGGTGGCAAGAGCCTTGGCCAGTATTTGAAAGCCTAAGGGTGACAGGTGCACGCCATGTCTAGCAAAGCAGCGTGGCTTGTCGGGCATGATATCCCAGGTGGACAGACACTGGATCCCCTTTGAATGACACCAGAAACTTAGCCAGTTGTTGAAATTGATATTTTTTTCTTTATACAATGGTATCATTCTTGGTGAGGGCAGGATGCTACTCAGGGTCAGGGTCATACCGGCCTGGGCTATGTGATCAGAGAGCTCTTCCATGTCTCTTTTCATGTAGTCCAGGGAGGTAAGGCTCAGGTCATCCGCACCAACATGGACAATGACAGAGTCATATTTGTACTTGTTCTGTATACTTCCTGCAACTGCTTTTAATTAATATCTTCACAGTCCACCTTTTATAAAACTAAATGCCTTTACATGTTCAGTTGTCTACTGAGGGTAATCCAAGCTGCATTAATTTTCCTATTCTGACTGCTTTTGTCACTCCCCACACCAATACTTACCATTCCTGTCCTACTGTTTTCTTTTCAGATTTCTCTTACTTGCACTATAAGGGATATCTGCTAGACTACTTTACTGTAAATATATATATATATATATATATATATATATATATATATATATATATATATATATATATATATATATATATATATATATATATTTTTTTTTTTTTTTTTTACTGTATTCTACTTCAGTATTGTCATTTTATTGTTTATTTTACAGTGGAGCTTTTCTCCCTAGGCCTTTGCTGAAAAAGGGAACTAGCTCAGTCACACTATCCTGGTCAACAAATGTCAAATAAATAAATAAAAATATCCCTTACCACTGTGACAGATCGCCACTGTATAACAAGCAGGGTAGCAACCTTTCCATTTTCAAAGTAAACCTAAATAACTGGATGGGCAGCACCAAATTCTCCTCCAGAGTTTGTATTGCACTTCCTTATTTTTTTTTTGGCTAGGCTCACAATGGTCCATAGACTGATTGCCTAGTACTTAGCTAAGAATATATGCAGCTATAAATACTTCTTACTTCTACATGTGCCAATTGTCCATCTGCAAAATTAAATCTCTATCACCCTTCATGGTAACCTTTTGATACATTGTAGAAACTCCATGTCTTGAAGACTACGCTACACAGGGATAATGTTTTCCAACATAAACTGGATTACCCCTTTATATGCCACAGCTATATTCCTGCAGCTACACAGGTGTAAACTAAAGTTCAATATTAAAAGTTATAAACCATCACTGTAACTTTTTGATGCATTGTACAAATTGCCCGTATCTTTGATCATGCTAAAGAGGGATAGTTTTTTTCTGTCATAAATCAGATTTCCCTGCTTAAATGTCATGGATCTATTTTTCCATAAATACAAGTATAAAACAAGGTTCAATGTTAAAGTTATAAAAGTCTGTAATAGAAAACCACGCTGAAAAGAATTATTCGTGGCAGCATTTGTTTATTAACTTTAGCATCAAAGCAGATAGGCTTAGGAGTGCAGGATATAAATTATAGTGCACAATTTCTGGTCTCTCCCAGAAATGAATAATGTTTTTTGTTCATTTTCATGCATCTCTTATTTATAGAGGAAAAACAGCTAAGTTATTAGAATCTTACTATATGCTGTCCCTTACCATATTCTACCTGAGATATAGAAAGAATTGTACTGCTGTAATAAGAATGCCACAAGCCCACTCTGTACAAATAATACATTAAATTAGAATAGGATGAAAATTCTGGGAAGTAAACAGATACATTACTTGTTATGCTACATTAGTTATTTATATAGTACGGTCCCCTTGTGATATTCTTCCTGATGAATGACAAGAGGAAAATTAAATCTGGCATTGCAGGAGCACAGACGGTTACTATTAAAAACTACACGTCACAAGTTGTGCCACAATGAGATGCAGTTAATTATAACACACATTCCCCAGGATTCAATAACATCTACACTAACCCCCGGATTCTCGAAGGCTTGCACGGTTTGCAAGATCTCAAGCAGGCAATATGTCTGCCGTGCGATCCAGGAACAGCCTGCAGGGGCATGCATGAGCACTCCTGCACTAATCCTGCAAGGACGAAGCCCTTGCATGCAAATTACCCCATTTTCAGGAGAAATCTATGCAAATGAGGTGATTTTGCAATCCAGGAAGCTTGCAACCATCCGTGCAAGACTAGTGCTATCTGCAGAAACATACTTGGTTAGTAACCAAGTATATTTCTGCAAAATCGAAAATGGAGCTGTGACAGCTCCAAATAAAGGCTGAATATTATGTAAGAAGCATGCCAATGGCCAAGTATAAGGCCATTGGCATTGCAAACATTTAAAAAAAAAATACAAAAATCAACTTTTGTTTCTTTAGCCAATCTCGGCTGTTTAACCATAGGGCAGCAGCGTGCAAACGGGATCTTTGGAAAATAACAAAATGAACCCAAATTAAGCATTCTAACTAAAATCAGTATTCTGCCATACAAGTCAATGGAAGGCAGAAGACAACCTGGCCAGTGAGTAGTGGTTGCTAAGGGGGGTAGGCTCAGTGTGAGACATGTAACTATGCATTAGCAGGCAATCCAATGAAAATGAGGGGAAGGATAGTGAATCCCAGTTTTCCCCAGCATGTGAGCCAGGTCCCAACAGTGTAAGATTAGGAATAGCTTGGTGCAAGACTATGAGTTAAGTGACATCATGGGGGGGGGGTGTCAGGCATACTGTAAGCAGATTGGAGCCCTATGGCTTGGGTTTGCTCCTAGCTTAGCACAGCTAAGCTAAGGGGTGTGTCCAAACCTGCCCAGTACTCTTTAGAAAGCCTAAGCGGGTGTGCATGCCACGTACCAGGTTTTACAGGAAGAAAAAAGAAGTTAAACCAGAAAATAGCAGCAGTGTGCACATTTGAGAACTCTGCTTGCACGGCATGCACCCGGCCTTAAACAGGAAGGCAATGGGAAGGGAAAACAGCAGTAGGAAGGTAATCAAGGAGAACTACCTTAGCTGGCAGGTGAAATGTATCAGAATCAGCCAATTACACAGGCAGCAGACCAGCCCAGCCCAGAACACTACTATAAATTATGCAAACACCTTCCACTCTGGTTTTTCCCACACTCTACACCACAAGTGGGGAAATTTTAACAAACAAATCTACAAAATGAGAAGGGCTGTAGTAGGCAACATAGAACAACATGTGCAAGAGGCTGAGGGTGGTGAGGATGTGAATGCTGCCAATCAACCCATAGTGAGGAGACGGAGAAGAATGTACAGACCCAGGGTAACCTACCAGGGGCTACATGAGCTGCAGATAGTGGAGCGCTATAGGGTGGACAGAGACCTCCTACAGCAAATTGTTGAGCTGTGCCAGCACACCTGACACACCAAACTGACTGAGGGGAACCCTCCCAGTGGATACCAAGGTATGTGTAGGCCTAGAAATACTAGCCACAGGAATTTCCCAAAGCTCAACTGGGGATATCATGGGGATCTCACATGCATCAGCATGCAGAGTATTCCACCAGTTCCTGAATGCCATGTCAGCACATGCCAGCGAGCACTTATATTTCCTCAACACCTGTGAGGTGTTGGCCAGCAATATGCATCTATTCCGCCAAATAGCAGAATACCCTGAGGTAGTGGGTGCTATAGACTGCATGCACATATGCATCAAAGCACCACCTGGTGATTAGGGTAGGGCCTACATCAACCACAGGGTCATCCCCTCCATCAACTGCCAGGTCGTATGTGATACCCAAGGCATTATAATGAATGTGTGCGCTGGCTGCCCTGGAAGCTATGATGATGCCCACATATGGCATCGAGGCACATGCACAGACCACACTCATAACAGAGCATGTGTTTTGGATGCTCAGGTCATGGTTCCGGTGTCTGGACACATCCGGTGGAGCCTTGCAGTACTCACCAACTACATGTACCCAAATTGTTATGGTATGTGCTATGCTACACAATATGATCCTGCGGAATCAGCTGCAGTAGGAACAGCATGGGGCAGGGCCACACAGCTCCCCACCAATGCCAAGGCCTGCACAGGCACAGAGTGACTCAAGAGGAACAACCTGAGCCTGCCCCAGTAAGCAGATGGAGGCATGCCCAGTATGCCGAGGCTGTGGCAAAGAGACAGCGCATAGCACATACACTGACACAGTGGGTACCCAGAAAATTACACCTCTCTCTGACTCTCACATACAGTAAAAGGGATGCCAAACATGACACTACCTGTGCTCAACCATGTATAGGGAGTGCACTATGTGCATCCGACATAGGCAGCCCTCGAGTACCAACCACAAGTCTGGCACACCCTCAAGGTAAGTCAATCAACCTACCAATTGCCAAATGCAGTAGAATGTGTTGTTACCTGTATCTATGGTATGGATGTGAGCATACAAGGGAATAGGGTGGCTGAATGTTATGGCAGCAGACAGTAGACACCCATAGTGGCACCATGACATCCGTAACACATACTGGAGTCACCATAGTAGCCAGTACTACACATGGTAACAAAACCCACTGCAGGAAATGTGCTGAGCAACATGTGTGTCCATATGACCCACACATGCCAGTCAGGGCAGTTCACATACCCAACAACAGTCTCAGCCAGCAGGACAGGTGTAGACAAACCCAAACAGAGCCTGTGCTATGGCCCCTGAATGATGGCTATGGTTAACCTCCCCCCCAGGCCTACACAGACAGACTACAGCAGGTCAGGCAGTGGGATGTTAGTTCTGAAGGGTAGGAAGTCAGACACTAATATGTAGGGCATCCAAAGCTACAATCTGTAGTACACTGGTATGCCCCTGGTCAGAATGATAGTTATGAATACAGAATGAAATGGAGTACCTGACATACTAGTACAGTCATAGCAAATGTGTACAAGTGTCAGGTGTGCCCCCCATCCGATTTAGTAATGTAATAACAGTCAGGTGTGCCCCCACACATCCTGGGTAGAAATGTAGAAATAGACAGGTGTGCCTCCCCCCATACTATGTAGTAATGTAATAACAGTCAGGTGTGCCCCCATCCTGTGTAGAAATGTAGAAATAGTCAGGTGAGCACCCACCCACCCTACATAGTAATGTAATAACAGTCAGGTATGCCCCCCAACCCTGTGTAGAAATGTAGAAATAGACAGGTGTGCCCCCCCATATAGTAATGTAAAAACAGTCAGGTGTGCCCCCCATCCTGTGTAGAAACGTAGAAATAGTCAGGTGAGCACCCCCCCACCCTACGTGTTAATGTAATAACAGTCAGGTGTGCCTCCCAACCCTGAGTAGAAATGTAGAAATAGACAGGTGTGCCCCCCATATAGTAATGTAAGAACAGTCAGGTGTGCCCCCCAATCCTGTGTAGAAATGAAGAAATAGTCAGGTGTGCCCCCACATCCAACGTAGAAATGTAGTAATAGTCAGGTGTGCCCCCCAAATCCTGTGTAGAAATGCAGAAATAGTCAAGTGAGCCCCCCATCCTATACAGAAATGTAAGAACAGTCAATGCCAAATGCTTGATGGATACCCTGTAGAAACAGCATGCCACCTGTTGGTGTACAGCACAAAGGTCAGCACTGCAGAACTAACTACCTGGACTCGATCCACACATTAAATACAGATGGGCATACTGTATATGCTCACAAACTTAAACACATGAAGGCCATGTCTGCAAACATCAGTGGACCAGCTATATCTGGCAGTCACAGTTGTTAGTGCAGACACTCGTCAGTATGCACCACTCATGCCTTGCACACACAGTGGATAGGAATACAGACATATATGTAAGGACAACACACTATAATAAGCCAAAGGTAGACGTACATAGATGTGTGGAAAAGGGTGACTGTGACAAGGAGCCATCCAGGCCTGTCCCACCCAGCACACAGCCAAAGTGCCCCAACCACATGAGGGTCAGATGTCACTCACTGCAGATACTAGCCACCAGTATCTGCCAACATTACAGACTATGTGGTGCACATGCCAGCTGTGCAACATGACTGTACAAGGATGTAGTCATCTAGCCGCTGTATACATGTACCTGTGAAATATGACCCTGTGTGTGTGCATGTGGCGTGTCAACCTCTAGATGAATGGGTTATGGCCCATGCACACACACTGCCCTCCCCATAGCCCTACTATGACAAGCCTGCTGAGGTCATTCACTGTGAAATACACCTTTGGGAGGGTTGTAGCGCAGTAATCTCTGTGGCGCGTCCCATAATTTCGTACTGCTGTAGTGTGATAAAATAGGTAGTAGTTTAAATCCCAGACATAGCAAGTGTTTGTGTGTGTGTATGTCTGTCTGTGTAGAGAGCAATGATTTTTAGGGTAGTCACACTCCCTACAATTCAAATGCTCAACTTTGGCAAGGCTGCTGATGTCATCCACCTAGAAATACACCTCTGGTATGGTTGTAGCCCAGTAATCTCCATAGCGCATCCTGTGACTGCGTACTGCTGTAGTGTGATAAAATAGGTTAGGTAGCTGTTTTAATCCCAGACATAGCAAGTTTTTGTGTGTGTGTCTGTGTAGAGAGCAATGCTTTTTTAGGGTAGTCACACTCCCTACAATTCAAATGCTCAACTTTGGCAAGGCTGCTGATGTCATCCACCTCAAAATACACCTCTGGGAAGGTTGTAGCTCAGTAATCTTCATAGCACATCCTATAACTGTGTACTGCTGTACAGTGATAAATTTGTTAGGTAGTTGTTCTAATCCCACACTTGGCAAGTGTGTCGGTCTGTCTAGAGAGCAATGTTTTTTAGGGTAGTCATACTCCCTACAATTCAAATGCTTGACTTTGGCAAGGCTGCTGATGTCATCCACCTAGAAATGCACCTCAGGGAAGATTGTAGCCCAGTAATTTCTGTAGCGCGTCCTGTAATTGTTGTAGTGTGATAAATTAGGTAAGCTATTCTAATCCCACACTTGGCAAGTGTGTGTGTGTGTGTGTGTGTGTGTGTGTGTGTGTGTGTGTGTGTGTGTGTGTGTGTGTGTGTGTGTGTGTGTGTGTGTGTATCTGTCTGTATGTCTGTGTAAAGAGCAATGCTTTTTATGGTAGTCACATTCCCTACAATTCAAATGCTCAGCTTTGGCAAGGCTGCTGATGTCATCCACATAGAAATACACCTCTGGGAAGATTATCACCCAGTAATCTCTGTACCACATCCTGAAACTGTGTACTGCTGTAACATGATAAATTAGTTAGGTAGCTGTTCTAATCCTAGATCTTGGCAAGTGTGTGTCTATCTGTGTAAAGAGCAATGCTTTTTAGGGAAATCACACTCCCTACAATTCAAATGCTCAACTTTGGCAAGGCTGCTGATGTCATCCACATAGAAATACACCCCTGGGAAGGCTGTAGCCCAGAAATCTCTGCAGTGCGTCCTGTAACTGCATACTGCTGTAGTGTGATATAGAGCTCTGAGAGGGTTCTATTCCCACACATGGTAGTTATGGATGTTTTGTGTGTGTTTCAATGTCTGTGTAGGGAGCAATGCATTTTAGGCTAGTCACGCTTGCTACAATTCAAATGTCCTACTTTGCCAATCCTGCTGATGTCATCCACTGTGATATACACCTTTGGGGAAGGTATACTCCAATAATCTCTGTGGTGCATACTATAACTGTGCAATGCTGGAGTGTAATAAACTAGTTAGTTAGGGGTTCTATTCCCAGACATGACAGGTGTGTCCCTAGTGTAGAGTGGGTTTTGCATATTTCTTATATAGAGGCCCGAGTATATATCACAATGTCCACAGTAACAGAGATAATAGATGTGAAATAGTGAGAGGCTGGGGTGAAAATCCATACCCCTATGTGACATCAAGGCCAGGCAATACCAGTTAGCAACCCCAGTATTAGCCAGAGCACACTCTCAACCCATGTCTAATACACACCCACACCCACACACACACACACACACACACACACACACACACACACACACACACACACACACACACACACACATACCTAGGCAACAGCCAATATGTGGGTAGTACACTGCATATTGACCACTAATAGTAACTATGGAGTGATTGCAGTGGGCTGCAGAGGGCACGGCACCCTGTTCAATAGCCACGTACCTGCAGAGAGTGCACCTTCCCCATGTTCCCCACTGGATACCTGCAAAACCTGTGGTGCCATCACATGTGACCCACAAAGGACATACGATGCCTGAAAACATGCCCTATAGGGACAGATGCCACTGACACCAGGGAATGCCGTTAGCATGCTATCAATGTAGGTGCAGGGTAAACCTACTGTCCATTACCAGTTCCCACCACAGGTGGCCAAGACTGGCACATCTGATGTGTACACAACAAGGGCCAGACACCCCAGGTACAGTTCCACATGTCACTGTACATGCATGCAGGAGGTGTGCACATCCCACTCACCATCCATGTCATGGACTAAGGAACACATACATAGCAAGTGATGCACAGCATTTGTCACACACAATAGTCACCTAGGTGACTGGATGGGGGATACAGTACCCACCTGTGTGGGCAAATGCAGAAACTACAGCCCTGTGCCACAATGCTGACCATTGTCATGTGGCCTGATGCCAAGGTATACCCATCACCTAGCCTTGTATAGCCATCTGGTAAGGTCGACCACCACACAGCCGTGCAGAAATGCACCCATGCATGTCAGTACTGGCACCCTGTGTGCTTGTGTGTGTGTGTTGTATGATGTGTATGATCACATCCACACTCACTACAACCCCCAATGGCATACTGAAGCATGCTGTCTGATGTCAGACACATCCTCATACCCTTTGCCCATATCACCTCTGTATGACCCCTGTGGTGCATGTGATACCTGCACAGTAATGTATTGTGGCAATCTCACTAGTGATGGGTTGTATTCCAGGCCCAGCCAAGTGTGTCAGTGTGTGTGCATCCCTGTGAGAATGTGGCTATTTTGACCGTGGCACATGTTCATGCAGACAGGCACGTGTACAACACCTACCGTATAGCTACCATATCCCTGTTGCAGATGTCACTCACCATCACATATACGTTCTGAGGGCTCCATAACATGTAACCTATGTAGCGCATTCAATAACTGCATAGAAATGTGATAGCACTACATAGTCATCAGGCTTTTGATACGCTGTGCTGGTAGGTGTGTGACACAAACATGCTTAAGTTTTACTCTCCCACCCCTCCCTGACTTGTCTTTGCCTCTGTCTGCCTCTCTTACTCCCTCTCTGGTGGATGTGGAAATCTATACCTGCTTTGCCTAGGCATCAGCTGATGGCCTCTGCATGAATTGCAGCCCTCCCCTAGCTGATTTCATGTGGAACAGCTGTGGTAACATTCCCATAGCCAATTGCATGGAAATGCACTCCAATATCTAGGACCATCATGTTGGTGTTGGCTCTTTTCATTAACTGTGAGCAGCAACTAGATCTGTTGTTTGGCAAACAGCATCTCAGATGGATTGAGGATTTACCTCTAACAACATACACTGTGGAAACAGGGCAACACACATGAGGGGGATGTGCCAGACCTGAAAACAAACTGTAAGTGCTGCTATACTGCATTTGGAGTAATGTTGGTTTAAAAGTGTGCGTGTGGATATGGCTGCCCTACATGTTTTAATACCTGCCATGTCAGTTTTATGTTTATGAGGAATCCCCATCTGTAGAATCATCTGCAGACTGGGCAGTGTGTTGTGCCTTTGGTTTCATGTGTTACCCATAGAGCATCTATCTGTGAACTGCAGAAGGTAGTGTGAGGATTGCAGTCTGTAGATGGTGAAAGCCGTGACAGTTACTCACTTCATATCCCTCATAGGACATATGTTGCAACAAACCCTGTTACAACAGTAAATGTATGAGGTTATTACAGCAGCATGTCAATATTGGCCCTGTTTACGTGCTTTCAGCCACAACTCTGTCAACCTTTGTACATGTGTCATGCATTGAGGTGCATATGTGCTGTACACCATCATTAGTGTCACCATATCTGATAACAAGCCAGTGAGATATCAGACTGCTACACATGTTATGTACAGTAGGAGTTATATTTGATGACATAACCTGGACATTCTGTGGTTGTTTATACAGTACTGAGGTCTGTGTCCTTATGGTGAATGTCAACAGTGTGTGTATTGTTAGTATGTACTTTAGCCTGTGTACAGACTGTGGTAGATGTCATTATTCTAGGTCCTGTCCTACTTGATGTTACATGCTGTTCCACTGTATGTTACCGTATTGGCTTACATTTTTGTAGGGCCATACATACACATGTCCCATACCACAGACAACCATCAGACCAAACTGTGTAGCAGCCCAGTATATGTAGCATTAGTCTGTGAGTGGCACATTTGAGGATGGTGCTGAACAGATAGTCCATATACTGTAATATTATGCTAGCTTACCATATGTGGCTGTGGCTGTACTCACATTGGTTGTGATTATGCACTTTCAAACAGGTGTATATTACCCTGTGCTGTGACATGCCTATAGAGCCTGCTATAGATGCAGGTAGATGTGCATTCCACCATAGGAGATGTAGGCCAGTGTTGAGCCAGTCTACCTGTAGCCTACACAGTGCATTGTTACATGCCTAGCAGCTTGGTGTACTTACCCAGTGAGATGTCATGTGCAGATACCTGCCAGATGTACTGCTGCCGGGCCTTCCTTAACAGTCATGTATGTCAGACAGAGCAGTGGGATGCTGTACAGATGTATGTCAATATCTAATGGGTAGTATGTGGCCATGGCACCCCTGTACCAGTGGTTATTATGTGTCAGGCCAGACAGGGGTGTGTGAATGCATAATCTATGGTGCCATATGTTTACCAGTCGTTATGTGTTATACCCATCTACATGGCTAACATCCATATTGTCAGGCATGGTGCACATGATTTGCACTAAGGGGTTCTGTGTATACCTCTGGACTGTACAGAGTGTGTCAGAATGTCCACATATATTGGCCAATATCTCTGCTGCAGTCCACATGGGCATTACATACTAGCAGCAGTACTTTACTATGATGTCCTTAGGATATTTGTCAGTAGCCAATGGCATACATGTGAAAAGCAAATGTGACCTCCCACATACACCATGTCTGTGAAGACAATCCCAATTACAGTAACAACAGACTACTAATATACCTGCTATACATACCTGACATCCCCTTGCACTATGAATTTGGGACTATAGGGGCTGGGGTAGGGATACACTCCATGTCCAGGACATATGGTGAAAATATATGTACATATAATTATCCAGATATCTATATATATGATTTTATATATATATATATGTATATATATATATATATATATATATATATATATATATATATATACATTTACATATATATATATATATATATATATATATCTATATATATATATATATATATATATATATTGACATATATAGATGGGCAGTTATGCATGTGATGGGTGCAGCCTACCTGTTAACACATTGGAAACACGGTCAAGGTAGTTAGCAGCGATAGGCCCTGGTATCTCAGATGTGTTTCTGGCTGTTATGTGTCAGTAAATGTGTATATGATGGTATGCCACACTACATATCATCCAAATACACCCATTGTATCCCCCATTAGCATACTGTACATGCCGGGGGATGTTCTGTATGTCCATGTAACCTGGAGCACACCTCACCCTAAACGCTCTGCAGTGTGTGCAACATAAGCCACACACATCAGTATCATGACATTGCTAGGTAGGAGTCTAGTCCCAGTGTTGGCAAGTAACAGTGTGCGTGTATGTGGATGGGTCTACATCAGGTTGCAGGGTATACACGCATCAGCGGGCCACTTTTCCATGTGGCAGAGACAATAACTGGTATACTTACCTGTAAAATGTGTTTGACTGTACCCCAGATATGTCACTGCCATGGTGTCAGTACAGTGACATACCCCATTGTGCAATATGACTGAAGACCATCATCGTGCTGACACATGTACACCTACAACACACATGAATAACATTTTAGAGATCACAACGAAGCCAGTGTTACTAACAGCTATAAGGCAGCATTGCTGAATGGCTACACTACCTGCCAAATATGCCTCACACTCTACTCCCTACAACATGTTACACTGCAGGACTGTGGTACACTGTTGTGCAGTCACCATATGCATTAGAACCATATCAGCCTGTCCCTGCATCGATGGTATGGATGACAGGGATGGCGCACAGGTATCATCATATGCACAGGGTGTGGTGTCGGTTTGCCAGAGGCTGAGGGTGGGCTATACATTTGACACCAGGGGTGTGGGTGAGGGGTGTATTCTGGGGAGCTGGCTGAGATGATGTGTTGTGTGTAGGTATGGGGTTGCCCTAGGTGTGTTTGCATAGTGTGTGGATATGCATGCACACAGTTCTGCCATGTGAATGCCCTACACAGGTGTTTATGGACAGCTGCAGACCCTACCTGGCAGGGTGTGCAGTTCACAGCCTCCAGCCACAGACACATGGACGGTGCCTGCCAGGGGTTCCTCAGGCACGTCCAGGTACAGGTGTTGATGTGCTACTCTCACCTGCTGATGACATTTTTCCATTGGTACCAGGTCCCTCCTGGGACTGCCCAGGACCACATGCACATGGCCTGCTGTGGTGTGGACAGCACAACCCTTGCACTGCCAAGGCTGCTACTGTCACTACGGGAGCCCCTTGGTGTCCTAGCACATCCACGTTGACTGCCAGCTGTTGGTGTTGCTGGCCCACATCCACGCGGGCGTCGCCGCATCCCCACCACACTTTGAAGCACGGACACACCACGGCCGATGAGAGCCATCATCTCATCATGCTGTCTATCCGCTTGCTCGGTAGAAGCACAGATGGCACCCAACAGTTCACGGAGGTTGTCACTTACAGATGCGAGAGCAGCCCTCTGCAGGCTAAGGCCCTGTCTGGTGTAATGCTCAATACATGCCTGCACCACCATTACAGCCTGAAACATGCTTCTGCTGGTAGCAGCTATGTTGCCTCTGCCAGGCGCATGATGTCCAGTGGCCCTACCATGAGCACCTTGGGACATCTGCCTATGTGGCAGCCTGCCGGACATCCGGCTATGCCTGCTGTGACCAGACACAGTAGGCATGGTTACCACACTTTCCTGTTTACTGCCACTGAACGCCAGCTGTCCCTCTGCTATGGCCACTGGTGATGGGGTGTTTATAGGCACTGAAACGGTGTGAGGGGCTGGGGTCGCTAAAAGTGGGATGTCAAATATTGGTGCAGTGTCAGCCCCTGACAACCCCACCTGTGCCTCAACAGTATCATCATCATCATCACTGGTGTATGCATGGACATCAGATTTCATGCAGGAGGGACCCTTACCCACCTTGCCACCTGTGGGGAAAACAATAAATGTGCTTTAATACCTGTACAGCATTGCCTAACAGTACACACATACACACACACACACACACACACACACACACACACACGCACACACACACACACACACACACACACACACACACACACACACACACACACACACACCTCCATAATGCCTACCTGCCCATGACTTTACAGACAGTCCCATGTATATGTCCATATGTTACCCCATCCTGCATCACACTTGTTAACATACAGACATTGATACCACTCATTAACATCACAGTCCTCTAAATGCCAACACAAGCGGCCACAACACAAGGCCTGTTGCTACTTTACCTGCCTGACCTGTGTGTAGTGGATTTACATGGCCTCACTGCTGTCATTCGGTATGCACCATCTGTATGCCTGGAATGATGTGCATGGCCCCTATATGTATGGGCTACTATGTTGTATCCATAATAGCTCACACTGGTGTGGAATAAAGAGAGCGTTTTCTGTTCTATTCGCTCTTTTTTTTGAGACATGTGTATGTAATCATCAGTACATGCCAGATAAGCTGCTCCGTCAGCCCATCATGTGACACCTGTAATATTTGGATGCACTCCCTGGTGTTGACTATTACTTCCCCAATACATCTGTAAAGCTGCATACATGGGTTGTAGGTGACCTCTCTGCTGACTGCGATATTAAGTATGTACCTGGAGTCTACCTCCCCTCTGGATGTCTGTTCCATAATACAGACCATATTATACTATTTGCTGTCCTGTGATTACACACGACAGGTATTCCTGGTGTGTGATGTGGCAGTCCATGTACTGCACAGTCCCAAAGGGGATACAGCCATAGGAACACCCCACAATCACACATGTGCATACATGGCCACACACACAAACACACACATGCACACACGCATCATACATGCATCTACCTCCCAAAACTTCACCAGTGTGACCCTGCAGGCAAACTAACTAACCACCAGGATGCACACACACACATACAGGTGAAGTTGCACAGTGATCATACGCACAGTCCTCCTATTACCCATCTGCCAACATGCAGAACATATGGTACAGAACAGCATGCAGTTCAGCTATAGTCAATCCATGCTAACAACAGTATTCATGTGTGTGATGCATGTGCTGTGACTAGGTGATGCCTGTTCCCCTGGATACCACTGCACCCATGTACACAGTATTGCTGTGCACCTATTCTGCTCCTTGCCATGTACTGTACACCACAACTCACATGTGTACAACCCATTGCGGAATGTGTAGTACTGTGTCAGTTATGTCAGCTTTACCTCTCACAGCCTCTATGACTTTCAGCAACACATACTTGGGATGATATGTGGACTGTTGTCATTGGTGAACGCCTGATGCCTGATTTACTGCTGTCAACATCAACAGACCATGTATGACAACTGTAGAAATGCTTACACTGACAACCATCAGAGCATACCATGGTTATGGGGAGTGTGCACACCTTTATTGATTTTACACACACATCCTTGATCTGCTATGTGACCACAGCACTGCATATCTTAGCAGTACGCAAGCCCGGTATGTGACATATGTCCTGTACTTTCACATGCCGTGTCTACAGATTGTGTTAGGTGTGTGGCTGCTGACACACCATGTGGGCATATGTGTGCACACCCTTATCATGATGGTTTATCACACCTCTTGTTGTGTATACTAAAGCAGTGTTATACATTTTCATATGTGCTGCTGTATACAATGACATAATAGCAGATGTCCTCTGCGCACATATAGTAAATTTGTAAAGCGCCTATGTGATTTTTGTATTATAACGCTAAATCATGTTATGCATTTTTACATGTACTGCTATATACAATGAAATAATAGCACATGTCTTCTGTACACATATAGTAAATTTGTAAAGCGCTATGTTAACCATGGCCCTTAGATGTGTTGTGCACAGATATTTCGTCTGTTGCAATGTTTGTTTTTAACAGGATGTGACATCAAGAATTTTACGCTACATCTTTTATAAATATAAGTGTGTACCATTTGAATTTTTGTAACGGCCTGAAGAAGACCTAGTTGAGCCAGCCGGGTGTTTTACTCAATAAATTATTTTGTTCTACTCCGCTGAATGCTTGAGGTATTTTAGAAGATTGAACTATTCTACCTGTCTCCGGGAGTGATTTGAGACTCCAACTTGTATTATGCAGCTGAACCTTGCATCTTGAATTGTGCTGTTTTTCGGCAGTGACTATATTTAATACCTATGTATATAGAACATTGAGCTTCTGCCTCTCCGTGCAACAATTTTGTTTTTGATACAGTTGGACTTTATTGTTTGTGAGCACGGAAGAGTGTAGTGAGTGTTACCTTGTTTCTACATATATGCAGATAGCGCCATTCCTACCATCCTTAGGATCCCTGCTGCAGTGTACTGGTGTGTCATGCTGAGACCCACCCTCCCTCAGATGCATGACAGGTAAGCCCTACACATATGTGTCAATTTGCAGTGTCCCATGCACTGAACACCACATGTTGCAACCTAGACCCAGCTCATAATGTGGACTACTGTAATGCCTTATGCCATAGTGTATCTCTGCAGCAGATGGCATTGTCCTACAGGTATATACACTGGTGTTGCACTATATATGGGTGTTGTTCAGAACATATCACTACTGTAGGCCATGTCCACCAACAGTATGTTACTCCCTGTGGACACATTCTGCAATGACAGGATGTTAGTTATCATGCAGGTGTGTGACATACCCTTTCAATACCCCATCATGGTCACCCCTGGGAGACTGTGCATTTCACAGCAACAATACATGCACATGTACAGCATGCATTCAGGGTAGGTTTGTTAGATGTGTGCATGGAATATACCATCACCATTACATGCCCGGTATGTTGGCATGCATCTACATACGACATACTCACCAGCTACAGGCTGCTGCCTTGTTGTTATCTCGGAGGGACCAACATAACAGGGTGAGAAATTCAATGTCAGTGGCCACACCTGTGGCACTGCTACAGGCAGGGTGCAGTACTACCATACATCAACAGTAAATTCCCACAATACTAACACATCTGGACATCTGTTTATCACTATAATGCAGCAACACAATATATCTATGACATGTCAGATATGCATGATCTACCTGTGCCACTGCAGATATTTACACAATGGTGGCCTACTGATGTGCCCTGTTTCCTTACCTGCACACTCCTCAGCTGGTGTGTGGGTGACACCCACCTCCACAAAGGGGTCCAGTGGTTGTTGGTGTTCTGGATGAGCAGGTGCCATGAGGCTGGCCAGGAGCTCCTCCACACGTGTCAGGGCTGGATGGATGGCATGCCCCCCCATAGCGAGGTGATCCCCCCAGACTGCAGCAGCATGCCTATGGGCATTGAGAAGCAGGTCACTGCAATGATGTCAGACCTGCTCGTAACTGCAGTTATGCAGGCCGACATCATTGACTCTGTGGATTAGATCATTCCACAGGGTGGTCCACTCCTGCTATTCATAGGTTCGTAGGTTCATAGGTTCATACTAGGCTATCTGCCCTAGGGCATTTATAAGCCTAGCCAGAATGTGTTTGGCTTTCGCCACCCATTTTAAATTAATTTTGCTATGCCCTTTTTTTGAGGTTAGTATACTGTGGGCTGTCCTTCCAAAGAGCACCTGGTAGTGCTGTACCAGGTGGTTGATGATGACCTCATTTTCATCCGTTGAATACACAGATAACCTGCCATGTGACATCTTACCTGAAAGACATAAAGATGGAAACAGACCCGAGCAACTCATATGGCAATGTTACCACAGTTCATAATACACATCTCTGTCTCCCATCCCCCACCATATCAGCTTCAACAGACTGTACACAGAACTCATTAGGTATGGCTACAGCTTAACTACAGTTTGGACTGATTTTGTATTGTACAACACCTTCTGCTATGTGACTGTAGCCATGTCCCATGTGAGGACACTATCATTGCTGGCCTGTTGCAGACTATTCACCAGCATGCCATTGGCAGGGCCACTATTTTTACATATATGCCAGTGGCATGGCTGCTCTAAGATTGATGCACATCTGACAGTCTGTGTTATTGGTGATATCTATGCATGCTGTTGCACATGTACCAGGATTGTGTAGACTATTACTACCAACAAATGTTCTATAATAGTGACACAATAACATGTATATGTTCTATTGGTCAGCTGATCCACCTCTCCACACCCATCTGCCCATGATACCTGGCCACATCACATGTGTGTGCCAACCTGGGGCCTCCCCATGTACTGTTACAGCAATACCATCAGGTGGAACCACCCACAGGATGTTGGCACCCCCTCAGGGCATACACCAACATGTTCCTGTCCTCTGAGCTCAGGTCTAGGGTCTGTTCCAAACTGGGCTCCACAGACATATGAGGGATGTGCTACATCAGTCTGAGGCACCTAGTATACATTCACATGGCCAACATGCTCCTCCTGCTCAGCCTCAAGACCAGGCACCTTCAGGATGTGGACTGCTATTGTGACTAGCAGTTGGTGGAAGGCTTGTTCCCATTGTGCCCATATTGGGGACCATGGTGCATCCACATCACAGACCACACACACCATCCACGGTATTTACCCACCACATGTGTCACATACCACCCCTGTGGACTGTCCTCTATATCTACCAGTCCTTACCACCTCCACATGTGTACCTGCCATACTTTCCCACATTCCCATTGCATACTTCACAGACAGGGGTAATGTGGTGCCAAGAAGGGACTAACATGTGACATACCCATCCATGGTGCACACACTGCCAGCTGTAGATATCTGTGTGTATTGCTATATGTGCTGCTGCCTCGCACATAGCACACATCACTGTGGTAGTGATATAGGGGACATGTCTTTACATACATATATGTTTGTGTGTGTGTTTGTACATATGTAGATGTGCATATAGGCATATATCTCTTTATGTGTAGATATATGTGATGTCATATATATGTGCTCATATATATGTCTTCACATGGGTATATGTATATTTCTAGACATACATGCTGATATACATATATATCCTTATATATTATATACGTGATATGTCTTCACATGGGTATATGTATATTTCTGGACATATATGCTGATATACATATATATATATATATATATATATATATATATATATATATATATATATATATGTGTGTGTGTGTGTGTGTGACATAGGTACACATATGCATACCTATATGTGGGGTACATTTGGGCATCATCTCCACAATCTCACAACACCTTCCTGCACAGCTGCACTGTTCTGCCTTGCTACAACATAGACAGGTGCCACATATTGACATGGCCTGACATTAGTGGGGTATATGTGAGACCTGATTGCAGGTAATCCTATTACACACCTATGGCATTCCAGCATGCTACATTACAGATTCACCTGAGTATCCTGCCAGTGGTGGGCCATGGCTCAAACATGTCCATCATAATAGCATTACTTCCCCCATCAGCTATTAGCCAC